>NW_015090814.1:3644450-3666331 GCF_001431845.1 Calidris pugnax
CTGGCTGTGTTTAAGAACCGTTTAGATGTGGTGTTGGGGGATATGGTGTAGGGGAGAACTTTAGAGTAGGGTAGATGGTTGGACTCGATGATCCCGAAGGTCTCTTCCAGACTAGATGATTCTGTGATTCTTGGAGCATTCTTGCTTTGGTGAAGTGAATATGACAAGGGTGGACACAGTCAAGTATTTGACTTTATAAACTTACCTGACCCCTGAAAAGGAGCTTATAAGGCATTTTCAGAGATCCAGAGACTTTGGCTTTACTTGATGCAGAAGGCAGCATTCATGTTATCAGTGGGAGCAACTAGAGGTTCCAGTGCTCCACATCTCCCAAAATTGGGCTTCACAAGAAGTTGTTAGGTCTCCCTCTGTAAAAGTAGCTGGTATGTTAATCCTTTCTTTCCCTTACCCCAACTCATTCTACTTTTTTTTTTTTCCAGGATATATCAGAACTAAAAACCACATTTACATTCACAGGGCAGGAGTACTTTAATTAAAGCAATGGAACTCAAGCTGGTGCTTCCCTTTATATTTTCCACAGGGCAAGAAATATAATTTTTCTTGTAAATGAAATCTTAAAGAGAGATCTGTATGAATTTGATGACATATGCAAGCAGCTCAGCAATCCACAGTGGGGTCACAGCCTCAAGGTTAAAAAGTAATTCACTAGTGTGTGAAAAAGCTACAAAGAAGGCGAATACTACATACTTAATACTGATTTTTCTCTTCTCCATTCTCCTTTCTCTTTTCACAGCATTGGAGAGCATGGAAGGATATTATTACAGAGACAGTGTTTCAGTAGAAGAATTTCAAGCTCAGATTAATGCCGCCTCACTAGAAAAAGTCAAGCAGTATAACCAGAAACTACGGTGGGTAATAAACCAACATTCCTGAGATTAGTTTACCAGGTTTTGCTTTTCAGCTCAGTTTCTATGACACATCTTTAAACTAAAGCGCCTTGTATGGAGGACGTTTTTTGGTGCATGATTGAATAAGATCCAAGATTCACACTTCTGACTTCTTGGTCTTCTGCACTGTTAAGTTACTCTTTAAAAAAAATATTTTCCCATGAAAGCTATAGCTGTAATTTCCTCCAGGTTGTTATACTAATGCATAAAGAAAAGGAAATGTCTATTTGATCACAAGTGGAGTATCAGAATTGCTAAACTTTATGATCTGATTTTGCAGACCATATTTACCTAATTTCTTATGCGGCTCTATGTTTCAGTAAATAGTCCATTAAGAGGTGAACATAAAGACAAAATTTCTGGAATACAAAATAATCTATTAGTTACGAAGCAGAAATCAGGCACACGAATGAAGGTTTTGAGGAGGGCTTGGTCCCTGGCAGATGAGAATGTGAAAGGAAGTAGCAAACAGTAAGATGCATGAAGAAATAGCCAAACTTACTGTAAACTTAAAACACTTTTTTTTTTTTTTTTTTTTTTTTAGAAAATAAGATCCCTGAAGTCTGATTTTTAAACAAACTAATAAAGATTCAGTGGATTTCTTTTGAATATATTGATTTTAGTCCTAGAGGAAAACGAGAACACTGAACAGGAGACACATTGCAGTAGAGCAGACAAAAAGGCACAGGAAAGAAAACAGAAAATACCTTGGCTCAGATGAAATCCTGGGATACTAATATTATTTTTTTTTAGATTTTGTGGGATACAGTGTGCTACAGAATTTATTTTGCAGATTTTTTTTTTCCCTTTCTGTTTCCAGAAGCCCAAAATATTTGAGTCTTAGGATAAGCATCTTTTTAGTCAGCTAAAGCGAAAGGGCAAAGATTCAAGTGTTACATTTGCTTAATAATTTCCAGTAATATAGATGATTTCTTCTTTCTGTATCATTCCAAATTTCTTTAATTTTCAAGGATCTCTCTCCAGAATAGTCCACTAGACTCCAAGAATAGGAACTCCTGGATAAGAAGTTAAATCCTAGTATTTAAATCATTATTTTGTTGTTGTTTTTTTTCCTCATCACTGAGTGACTTTAGATTCTATTTTTCACTTCTTTCTTCTAAGGTTAGGCTGAGCTGCCATCAAACTCAGTAGATTCCCATCTTTAACTGAAATTTATTAGCTACAAAAGTAGAAATCTTCTGTAAGTTCCTCTGTGGAGTGAATTCTTGCTTCCCAAGCTTAATAGAGCTAAGCTGTTTCCTGCCTAAAATACAATGGTTTGTGATGTTTTCAAATGGGACACTTAGAAAACCATGATTTTATAATATTTTATCAAAGGCTGTAGTCATTGCAGGTCAGTCTGTTTATCTCTGTGTTGCATAGCTCCCTGCCTAAAATTACAAGTTTATATATTTGCAGCATTGGGGCTGTAGAAATTTTTAAAAGTTTTAAAGTGTTTACCCAGGCTATATTATCTATCCCTCCAGTTGTAAAAACAGTTTTGTGCAGCCATATACTTAACTGTATACGTTCAGAAGGATCCTGACTTGCTGGACTGGGGTTTGAGAATGTTGAGATATTGCTCTTGGCATTCAGATTGAGATCTCAGCAACAAATAAGCTTGGTTAAAAACTGCTTTGTTTATAATTAAAATTCAATTTATTTAAAATTGCTACTTAGTCTCTTAATTATGTAGGGTTTTAAAATTTTTCAGTTTCTTATAGAATCCTACAATAATTCAGATTGGAAGGGACCTCAAGATGTCTCTAGCCCAACCTCCTGCTCATAGCAGTGTCAGCTGTCACATCAGACCAAGTTGCCTGGGTGTTTATCAAGTAGGATCTTGAAAACACTCAAAGACAGAAACTACACAATGTCTTGGGTAACCTATTCCTCTACTTGACTGCTCTAATGGTGAAGTTTATGTCCAATACCTTTTGTCCTGCCAGTATGCACCATTGTGAGGAGCCTGGCTCTGTCTTCTCATTGACCTCCTGGTAGCTAATGGCACCTGGGTAGTTGGTCCCCTCCAAAGCCATCACTTGTACAGGCTGAACAAACTCAGGTCCCTCAGCTTCTCCTCGCAGAGCGTGGGCTCCACCCCATGACCATCTTGGTGGCCCATGACCACGTTACTCAACTCCTTCCACTTGAGCAACAGCTTTCCTGTACTGTGGGGCCCAAAACTAAACACATTATTCAAGATGCTATCTAATAAGCATTGAGTAAACTGAGGACAAATGCTTCTTTCAGTCTACTGCCCATGCTTATGCTAATACAGTTTAGGATGCTCTTGGCCTTCTCGGTTGCTAGAGAACACTGCAGGCTCATGTTCAGCTTGCTGTCTAACATGAGCCCAAGGTCCTTCTCAACAGAGCCACTCTTCAGGCTGTACCTTCCCAGATGCAGGACTTGACCTTGGTCCTTGTTTAGTTTCACAAGGTTCCTGCTGGCCCATTCTAGGGCCTATCTGGGTCCCTTTCTAGGTGGCTTTGCACTTCAGTATACCCACTGCTTCTCTCAGTTTGGTATTAGCTGCCGGCTGGATTTTCCTCCTACAGGTCGATGATAAAGATGTTGAACAGTGTAGATCTCTGTGGTGTTCTGCTTGTGATGGGCCCCCAGGTAGACCATGTCCCATTAGCCACTACCCTTTGAGCCTACTCATCCTTCCAGGGTTTTTTTCCCATTCATTATGTCAGCATTCAGACTAAAATATCCTGCCTTGGATTCAAGAATACCACAGAAGACATGTTTGACAGGAAAGCTTCCTTACCAAAGAGCTTTCTAATAAATGAGGTAGAAAAGAATGTTAAACCCTTCAAAAAAAGGGGGAGGCAGAGCACACACTGTGGGTTTTCCTGCCAGCACCCATGAGCGTGGCCCCTGTGGTGCCTGTGGAGGCAGAACTGACTACTCCAGCCGGTCCCGACACATGACTGAGCTTCCTGGTTGGATAATCTAATTGGTTAAAACCAACTTTGTGCCAGTAAAATAAGCAGTACGGATTATCAGCTCTGTCTGCACTAACGTGCTGTTATAAATGGAGTTCAGCAGATATTTTTGTGCTGGCTTTCTGGTGTGACTTAGCACCAAGGAGGTTAAGAAGCAAGTTTGACTGTTGAAATTTAATATTTTTCGCACAGAAGTAGAATTACAAACTCTGAAAGCGCAGAAGGGGAGTGCAATTTGCATGTTCTTTCACAATGAATGAATTATTTATTAACTGGTCATATTAAGCAGTACAGGCAGAATTAATATTCTGTGCGCAGCTGAAGCTGTAAGACAGCAGCATGTTTCCATCAGAACTCTGCTTATTGCTTGCATTTTCTGATAGCGTGATGAATTCTTAAAATGTGTATGGACTATTAAAGTGGCAATATTCCTAATTGTAAAATCTTTAATACTTCTCCCCCATAAAACCTATGTTTTCCCTAAGAACCTATATTTTATGTTATAAAAAAGGTTAGCCTCTAAATGTGTAGAACTTGGTTTTTCCAGTCCAAATTTTCTTCAGAACCTTTCAGACACTTGATTTGACTTACCTAAAGAAAAGGTTAAACTTCCCTGAGTATCTAAATTAAAGGGGCTGGGGGAGTGTTCTTCTTCTGAAAACTATTGCTAGGAAGAGTATCCCAAAATGGAATGGTAGTGCCTTCATTTTTTCCTCCTTTTAATTTCTGTGCGATGATTGTATGAGAAGGACGTATGATCCTTCCTTTAATGGAAGTCTTTGTTTAGTTCCTGAGTTAGGAAACAATTCTTCACAGAGAGAGTGGTCGGGCATTGGAACAGGCTGCCCAGGGAGGTGGTGGAGTCACCATCCCTGGCTGTGTTTAAGAACCGTTTAGATGTGGAGTTGGGGGATATGGTGTAGGGGAGAACATTAGAGTAGGGTAGATGGTTGGACTCGATGATCCCGAAGGTCTCTTCCAGACTAGATGATTCTGTGATTCTTGGAGCATTCTTGCTTTGGTGAAGTGAATATGACAAGGGTGGACACAGTCAAGTATTTGACTTTATAAACTTACCTGACCCCTGAAAAGGAGCTTATAAGGCATTTTCAGAGATCCAGAGACTTTGGCTTTACTTGATGCAGAAGGCAGCATTCATGTTATCAGTGGGAGCAACTAGAGGTTCCAGTGCTCCACATCTCCCAAAATTGGGCTTCACAAGAAGTTGTTAGGTCTCCCTCTGTAAAAGTAGCTGGTATGTTAATCCTTTCTTTCCCTTACCCCAACTCATTCTACTTTTTTTTTTTTCCAGGATATATCAGAACTAAAAACCACATTTACATTCACAGGGCAGGAGTACTTTAATTAAAGCAATGGAACTCAAGCTGGTGCTTCCCTTTATATTTTCCACAGGGCAAGAAATATAATTTTTCTTGTAAATGAAATCTTAAAGAGAGATCTGTATGAATTTGATGACATATGCAAGCAGCTCAGCAATCCACAGTGGGGTCACAGCCTCAAGGTTAAAAAGTAATTCACTAGTGTGTGAAAAAGCTACAAAGAAGGCGAATACTACATACTTAATACTGATTTTTCTCTTCTCCATTCTCCTTTCTCTTTTCACAGCATTGGAGAGCATGGAAGGATATTATTACAGAGACAGTGTTTCAGTAGAAGAATTTCAAGCTCAGATTAATGCCGCCTCACTAGAAAAAGTCAAGCAGTATAACCAGAAACTACGGTGGGTAATAAACCAACATTCCTGAGATTAGTTTACCAGGTTTTGCTTTTCAGCTCAGTTTCTATGACACATCTTTAAACTAAAGCGCCTTGTATGGAGGACGTTTTTTGGTGCATGATTGAATAAGATCCAAGATTCACACTTCTGACTTCTTGGTCTTCTGCACTGTTAAGTTACTCTTTAAAAAAAATATTTTCCCATGAAAGCTATAGCTGTAATTTCCTCCAGGTTGTTATACTAATGCATAAAGAAAAGGAAATGTCTATTTGATCACAAGTGGAGTATCAGAATTGCTAAACTTTATGATCTGATTTTGCAGACCATATTTACCTAATTTCTTATGCGGCTCTATGTTTCAGTAAATAGTCCATTAAGAGGTGAACATAAAGACAAAATTTCTGGAATACAAAATAATCTATTAGTTACGAAGTGAAATAATGACGATGTGTACAGACACAACCCTTGCATCTCACTGCAACCATGAGAAACACCTGTTTGAGTGCACTTATTTACACGAGTTGAAGAAAAAGGGTGTGAAGGACTGCAGTAAAATCACATCTATTCACTTTCAAAATTCTTGAATCAGATGGAAGTACTATCGTTTCCCTGGAACTATTGGGCAGCTTTTAAAAGCAGCAGAGAACAGGAGCTTAAAAAAGCGGTTAAGGACAGTGGAGAAAGGGAAAGAGGATAAATGAGAGTCTCTTTTTCCAGTTCCTTTGCCTGTAGGCCCGCTCTTGTCTTTGGAGGGCTTTCTTCATGAATCTTGCAAAACTATTTCTCTACTGTATTATCAGAGCAGTGGACTTTCTAGATTCTGTTTTAATTTAAGCAGTACTATAGCAAAAGGGATTTTAAAGCCAGTTGTATTCATTTTTTGTGACATCTGTGTCAGTGCATTTCTATGTTAATAAAAAATACAGTGTTTATTTAGTCTGTTTTTCACCTTCTTGTATTAGTCCTTCCTATTTGGGAAAAAAAGTTCCTCCTGAGTATTTATTTGACAAGGCTTATGTTATAAATCACTTCTACAGAAAGCTTTGGTCATGCCAATATTTGGCCTAGATGAAGTCAGCTAGTGTTGTAAAGAGATTTCTTTCAGTTGGACAAGGCAAGACTTTTTGTGCTGTTTTTATTATGAAAAGGCCCAATTTAGACCCCATGAAAATCCTTAAAAGAAATTCTGCCTGACTTTATGCTCTAGTGTTTCCTGACCTTGCTTACCTCGTGTGTTAGGACCTCCATTCATGCTGTGGCTCTAATGAGATACATTCCTCTTATTATGGTGTTGTGATTCACAGTTCTGATCAGTTGCTAACCTCCAAGGCCTAGTTCTGCAAGAATTTACTATGAAAAAGTTAGCATTCAACAAAAATTACCATGGGCAGTTCTGTCTAGTCACAAGAATAGGAAAATTTTGGATTTTTTTCCAGCCGTCTAATGTCTGATGAGAACATTTGGTAATTGGTTTTTTGGTTTTGTGTTTTTGGGGTTGTTGGTTTTTTTTTCTGGTGAACCCTGTCCATTTCTTAAATGAGGCACAAACAGCTTCAGGAATTCACTGACATAATGTGAAGAAAATAATTCAGATTGGAAGGGACCTCAAGATGTCTCTAGCCCAACCTCCTGCTCATAGCAGTGTCAGCTGTCACATCAGACCAAGTTGCCTGGGTGTTTATCAAGTAGGATCTTGAAAACACTCAAAGACAGAAACTACACAATGTCTTGGGTAACCTATTCCTCTACTTGACTGCTCTAATGGTGAAGTTTATGTCCAATACCTTTTGTCCTGCCAGTATGCACCATTGTGAGGAGCCTGGCTCTGTCTTCTCATTGACCTCCTGGTAGCTAATGGCACCTGGCTAGTTGGTCTCCTCCAAAGCCATCACTTGTACAGGCGGAACAAACTCAGGTCCCTCAGCCTCTCCTCACAGAGCATGTGCTCCACCCCATGACCATCTTGGTGGCCCATGACCATCTTGGTGGCCCATGACCACGTTACTCAACTCCTTCCACTTGAGCAACAGCTTTCCTGTACTGTGGGGCCCAAAACTAAACACATTATTCAAGATGCTATCTAATAAGCATTGAGTAAACTGAGGACAAATGCTTCTTTCAGTCTACTGCCCATGCTTATGCTAATACAGTTTAGGATGCTCTTGGCCTTCTCGGTTGCTAGAGAACACTGCAGGCTCATGTTCAGCTTGCTGTCTAACATGAGCCCAAGGTCCTTCTCAACAGAGCCACTCTTCAGGCTGTACCTTCCCAGATGCAGGACTTGACCTTGGTCCTTGTTTAGTTTCACAAGGTTCCTGCTGGCCCATTCTAGGGCCTATCTGGGTCCCTTTCTAGGTGGCTTTGCACTTCAGTATACCCACTGCTTCTCTCAGTTTGGTATTAGCTGCCAGCTGGATTTTCCTCCTACAGGTCGATGATAAAGATGTTGAACAGTGTAGATCTCTGTGGTGTTCTGCTTGTGATGGGCCCCCAGGTAGACCATGTCCCATTAGCCACTACCCTTTGAGCCTACTCATCCTTCCAGGGTTTTTTTCCCATTCATTATCTCAGCATTCAGACTAAAATATCCTGCCTTGGATTCAAGAATACCACAGAAGACATGTTTGACAGGAAAGCTTCCTTACCAAAGAGCTTTCTAATAAATGAGGTAGAAAAGAATGTTAAACCCTTCAAAAAAAGGGGGAGGCAGAGCACACACTGTGGGTTTTCCTGCCAGCACCCATGAGCGTGGCCCCCGTGGTGCCTGTGGAGGCAGAACTGACTACTCCAGCCGGTCCCGACACATGACTGAGCTTCCTGGTTGGATAATCTAATTGGTTAAAACCAACTTTGTGCCAGTAAAATAAGCAGTACGGATTATCAGCTCTGTCTGCACTAACGTGCTGTTATAAATGGAGTTCAGCAGATATTTTTGTGCTGGCTTTCTGGTGTGACTTAGCACCAAGGAGGTTAAGAAGCAAGTTTGACTGTTGAAATTTAATATTTTTCGCACAGAAGTAGAATTACAAACTCTGAAAGCGCAGAAGGGGAGTGCAATTTGCATGTTCTTTCACAATGAATGAATTATTTATTAACTGGTCATATTAAGCAGTACAGGCAGAATTAATATTCTGTGCGCAGCTGAAGCTGTAAGACAGCAGCATGTTTCCATCAGAACTCTGCTTATTGCTTGCATTTTCTGATAGCGTGATGAATTCTTAAAATGTGTATGGACTATTAAAGTGGCAATATTCCTAATTGTAAAATCTTTAATACTTCTCCCCCATAAAACCTATGTTTTCCCTAAGAACCTATATTTTATGTTATAAAAAAGGTTAGCCTCTAAATGTGTAGAACTTGGTTTTTCCAGTCCAAATTTTCTTCAGAACCTTTCAGACACTTGATTTGACTTACCTAAAGAAAAGGTTAAACTTCCCTGAGTATCTAAATTAAAGGGGCTGGGGGAGTGTTCTTCTTCTGAAAACTATTGCTAGGAAGAGTATCCCAAAATGGAATGGTAGTGCCTTCATTTTTTCCTCCTTTTAATTTCTGTGCGATGATTGTATGAGAAGGACGTATGATCCTTCCTTTAATGGAAGTCTTTGTTTAGTTCCTGAGTTAGGAAACAATTCTTCACAGAGAGAGTGGTCGGGCATTGGAACAGGCTGCCCAGGGAGGTGGTGGAGTCACCATCCCTGGCTGTGTTTAAGAACCGTTTAGATGTGGAGTTGGGGGATATGGTGTAGGGGAGAACATTAGAGTAGGGTAGATGGTTGGACTCGATGATCCCGAAGGTCTCTTCCAGACTAGATGATTCTGTGATTCTTGGAGCATTCTTGCTTTGGTGAAGTGAATATGACAAGGGTGGACACAGTCAAGTATTTGACTTTATAAACTTACCTGACCCCTGAAAAGGAGCTTATAAGGCATTTTCAGAGATCCAGAGACTTTGGCTTTACTTGATGCAGAAGGCAGCATTCATGTTATCAGTGGGAGCAACTAGAGGTTCCAGTGCTCCACATCTCCCAAAATTGGGCTTCACAAGAAGTTGTTAGGTCTCCCTCTGTAAAAGTAGCTGGTATGTTAATCCTTTCTTTCCCTTACCCCAACTCATTCTACTTTTTTTTTTTTCCAGGATATATCAGAACTAAAAACCACATTTACATTCACAGGGCAGGAGTACTTTAATTAAAGCAATGGAACTCAAGCTGGTGCTTCCCTTTATATTTTCCACAGGGCAAGAAATATAATTTTTCTTGTAAATGAAATCTTAAAGAGAGATCTGTATGAATTTGATGACATATGCAAGCAGCTCAGCAATCCACAGTGGGGTCACAGCCTCAAGGTTAAAAAGTAATTCACTAGTGTGTGAAAAAGCTACAAAGAAGGCGAATACTACATACTTAATACTGATTTTTCTCTTCTCCATTCTCCTTTCTCTTTTCACAGCATTGGAGAGCATGGAAGGATATTATTACAGAGACAGTGTTTCAGTAGAAGAATTTCAAGCTCAGATTAATGCCGCCTCACTAGAAAAAGTCAAGCAGTATAACCAGAAACTACGGTGGGTAATAAACCAACATTCCTGAGATTAGTTTACCAGGTTTTGCTTTTCAGCTCAGTTTCTATGACACATCTTTAAACTAAAGCGCCTTGTATGGAGGACGTTTTTTGGTGCATGATTGAATAAGATCCAAGATTCACACTTCTGACTTCTTGGTCTTCTGCACTGTTAAGTTACTCTTTAAAAAAAATGCTTTCCCATGAAAGCTATAGCTGTAATTTCCTCCAGGTTGTTGTACTAATGCATAAAGAAAAGGAAATGTCTATTTGATCACAAGTGGAGCATCGGAATTGCTAAACTTTATGATCTGATTTTGCAGACCATATTTACCTAATTTCTTATGCGGCTCTGTGTTTCAGTAAATATTCCATTAAGAAGTTGCACATAAAGACAAAGCTTATGGAATACAAAATAATCTATTAGTTACGAAGTGAAGTAATGAAGATGTGTACTGACACAACCCTTGCATCTCACTGCATCCATGAGAAACACCTGTTTGAGTGCACTTATTTACACGAGTTGAAGAAAAAGGGTGTGAAGGACTGCAGTAAAATCACATCTATTCACTTTCAAAATTCTTGAATCAGATGGAAGTACTATCGTTTCCCTGGAACTATTGGGCAGCTTTTAAAAGCAGCAGAAAACAGGAGCTTAAAAAAGAGGTTAAGGACAGTGGAGAAAGGGAAAGATGATAAACAAGAGTCTCTTTTTCCAGTTCCTTTGCCTGTAGGCCCACTCTTGTCTTTGGAGGGCTTTCTTCATGAATCTTGCAAAACTATTTCTCTACTGTATTATCAAAGCAGTGGACTTTCTAGATTCTGTTTTAATCTAAACAAAAGTGATTTTAAAGCCAGTTGTATTCAGTGAATACTGTATATTTCATTTTTTGTGACATCTGTGTCAGTCCATTTCTATGTTAATAAAAAAATATAGTGCTTATTTAGTCTGTTTTCCACCTTCTTCTATTAGCACTTGCTATTTGGGAAAAAAGGTTCCTCCTGAGTATTTATTTGACAAGGCTTATGTTATAAATTGCTTCTACAGAAAGCTTTGGTCATGCCGGTATTTGGCCTAGATGAAGTCAGCTAGTGTTGTAAAAAGATTTCTTTCAGTTGGACAAGGCAAGACTTTTTGTGCTGTTTTTATTATGAAAAGGCCCAATTTAGACCCCATGAAAATCCTTAAAAGAAATTCTGCCTGACTTTAGTGTTCCCTGACCTTGCTTACCTCGTGTGTTAGGACCTCCATTCACGCTGTGGCTCTAATGAGATACATTCCTCTGATGGTGTTGTGATTCACAGCTCTGATCAGTTGCTAACCTCCAAGGCCTAGTTCTGCAAGAATTTACTATGAAAAAGTTAGCATTCAACAAAAATTACCATGGGCAGTTCTGTCTAGTCACAAGAATAGGAAAATTTTGGATTTTTTTCCAGCCGTCTAATGTCTGATGAGAACATTTGGTAATTGGTTTTTTGGTTTTGTGTTTTTGGGGTTGTTGGTTTTTTTTTCTGGTGAACCCTGTCCATTTCTTAAATGAGGCACAAACAGCTTCAGGAATTCACTGACATAATGTGAAGAGGAAAAACAGAAAAGCAGATGCTTCGTTCTTGTTCTGCCATTTGCTAGCCTGTGTAGGTGTTTGGCCAGGAGAATCTAATAAAGTAACTACAGCAGCAAAAGATATTAACATTTGGATAATTACTCCAAAGAAAAACAAAAAAGTGAAATTGAATATTCCCTGGAGACATACTCAAGTGCAATAATACCATCTTAAACTCTTCACGTGGAAGAAGTTCTCTGTGCAGAACCACCTCATCAGTAATAGAATAAGTCATCCAAGATGCAATCTGTAAATCTGATGACCATCTGATAACCATCTTATAATCATTTTATAATCTCTCCATTGCTACAGCAGTGGGAAGCAAATGGGAGTAACAGCAAAGGAAAAAGTAGTAGGAGAAGAGGATGGGGACTGGTGGGAATGAAATCGCTGGTTGGCAGTGACACTGCAGTGGAGCCATCTGTTGATGAGAACTCTTGATAGAGGTTCATCTCCCCTTATTCCTGATACATTTAGATAATAATGCTCTAATCATGTGAAACATATGAGACCACTTTGTTGTGTATAGTCCCACTTTCAAACAGAAATGTCGGCCTAACTTGGGATGTACCCAAGCAGGACAGTAAAATTAAAAATGAGTAGTGCCTTTGCTCAGCTACCTCTTAATTTCTTATGGTAAAGTCTTGATAAAGTTTTCAGTACATAGAACATTCTGCAGTAATGTGGTTTCTTTTGGGTGACTTATCTGACGCTGTATGCCTTAAAAGAACTAATTTACAAATTATTTACTTGAATTAATCACAAGGTAAATTTTAAGTGGATTTCAGGAAGGGTAACCTTGATCCATCATATAAAGTCAAGAAGCTGAATCGTTGCTTTTACTGAAAAATTCATTCATAACTATGGAACTGTGACCAGCTTTTCCACAGTATCAGAAGTGCTATAATAAATCCGGTGCAAAATTGTCCTCCTTAAAACTGATTTGAGCGTCATAAGAGCTTCTGTCTTTCATGGTTCTTGCTTTGGGGCTTTTGCAAATACTACCTCAACTATGAAATAGTAATGATAAGATTATCATTTTTATGAGAATGCATGAAAGACAGATGAAAATTGGTTACAGAATTTCATGCTTATGTGGAATGGAGAGAACGTTCCTCCATCTTCTGTAATACGTTAACCCTCGCTATTTGAATCTAATTAATAATGTAAGGGAACTTTTATTCTAAGGCCAACTAAATTTGAGGTTTTCTACAATTCCTGAGGCAACATCCCCTACCCCAGCAACATTTAGGTGGTCTTTTATCAGAATAAAGATGTTATTTAGAAAAACCCAGACAACCTAGTTTATGAAATTTCTGAAACTGGTGGAAGATCTTCGATATCGGGTCCACAATTACTGTTAATTGCACTGGATTTCTTTTTCACAGTCAGCCAGATTGCACTTATTTTTGTAGTTGACCAATTCTGTTTCTCTGACACTGATAAGGAAAAGAAAGTTATGCTTAAATTGTGTTGCGAGTTGAGCTGGTGCTAGTAGTTGCCAGCAATGTAAATCTAACCTCATCAAATTGTTTGCTAATGAGAAACATGCGGTACAACCAAGTGAAAGTAATTAGGTCAGCAAAGATTTTAAAGACCTTAGTTACCATGTGTTTGATAGCTCGGCAGTTGTCTTCTGATTCAGAAGAGGACCAGAAAGAACATGTGTATCTGACCAGTACAGAGGCTGACGTTATTTGAGCCCGTTCTGTATTCTCCTGCCTCCTCCCACTTTTCTTCATCTTCCTCCTTTGGTATTCCTTGCTGTTCGAATAGGGGTTTTCCATCCTGAGTCAGTCCTTTTGCTTTTACAGATACCAGAGGCCATTTTGCTTCAACAGTGCAGGGGTGTTTGAATCCATAACTACTACAAATGCTGATAGGAATAATGAAAACTCATAAATGCACTGCATTTAGTTGTACTGCTTGGTTGGTTTAAGTAAAGTCTTCAGTCATGTAAAAGCATGAGGGTAAACTTTAATTGTAATTTTTGAAGCATTACTGCCTTTAGAATTACTTAGCTAAAATACATTCTGTCCTTTGAATATGATTTTTTTTTTATATTTCATAGAATTATAGAATGGTTTGGGTTGGAAGGGACCTTAAAGAGCATCCAGTTCCAACCCCCTGCCCTGGGCAGGGACACCTCCCACCAGACCAGGTTGCTCCAAGCCCCATCCAGCCTGGCCTTGAACCCCTCCAGGGATGGGGCAGCCACAGCTTCTCTGGGCAACCTGGGCCAGGCTCTCACCACCCTCACAGCAAAGAATTTCTTCCTGGTATCTATCTAACTCTCCCCTCTTTCAGTTTAAAACCATTACCCCTTGTCCTGTGGCTCCCCTCCCTGATCCAGAGTCCCTCCCCATCTCTCCTGGAGCCCCTTTAGGTACCAGGTTATCTTCTTAGTCAGAAAAATCTGATGAAGCAGTCACATCTGCTCTTTAAGAGTTTTTTCCTGGACGTGTCTGTGCATATGATGGGGGTACCTCACAGGCAGAGAGGATGCTCAGGGCATGGGTCGTGCAGGGGGTGCAGGGCTGTGGCTGTACCAAGTGCACTTCCAGCTCTTGGGTCTCGTTGCTGCACATTGTGGGCTGCAAGAGCAAACTATGGTGGATTCTAGGTGCCTAAAACCGCACATCAATATACTTATTTGGATTCCAATACTGTCTATGCAGATAATTTTTAGCTGATGAGAAATTAGTGAAATCACTGGCTTTTAGATTAGTAAGCATTTTTAATGCCTCTTCAGCACCTGTGCTTGCATTTAGATATCTAAACACCTTTAAAATTCAGTTCCTGATGTTATGGTGGCTTGGATTGGGAATGCTCAGAGGGAAATAGGCAAAATAATAGATGAAGGTGAGGTTAGGAGAGCTCTAGTTTCCCATAACTTTTCTTTTATCCCCCGCACGGCACTTCCTTGTGACACCCCTGACTATATAATGACCCAGTTCTTCTCTCCAAAGATACCATCAAGCTGTGGGAAAGACAGCTGAGGATTGCTCTCCGTCCCCACCACTGGTGTGGGTGCTAATTAGCACCGTGTAGTAATTAACTTGCCCCGTGCATCAATAGACAAAGAAGGTCTGGTGAAAAAAAAAATGTTCCTTCCTTCCTGCCTACCATTCTGTGTGATTTGGAACTATTCTTTGAAGTCAGCTGTGTCCAAGGTTATTGGCAGCTGCTTTCGTAGCCTGTTGTACAGCTCTAACAGAAGAAAAATTAAGGCAGACAGTAAAGGGAAAAGGCCATTTTTTGTGGGTTTTTTTTTCCCGGTGTTGCTACTTTCTTGGATATCATTTTAGGAGGTAAATGCAAGTCTGTTACGCTAAGGAAGCAATTATAATCAGTGAATCTAATGACAAATGATTTAGCTAACTACCCTCATTACATTGAACATTTGATTATGCTGAATGTAGTATTTGTCACTTTAAAGAGTTTAATTTACAATGTAACTTCAAACAGTTTCTCTGTCTGACGCCTTGTGTGTTTACTTTATGGTATAAGTAGCCCTCCACAGAATGACGCCAAATTTAATTTAATTCCTGATTCAGGGATGTTATAATCCATGAGGTTTTCTTGTTGTTGGGCTTTCTTGTTTCTTTTAATTTTTAAAAAGACAAGGGGAAACTGTCTCTGCCCCCAGAATTTATGCAAGCGTGGAACAAAATCTGTCTGAGGAATATAACATCGTTTTTATTTATACACGCACGTATCCACGCACAGCAGCCTCTCGAGCTGCAGGCTTCTTGGCAGGCTGATGTTTTCCATATCCTGTATAATTTAGTCAAAGCAGAAAATAGATGTGATGGCACTCATGGCTGCGGGCTGAACTAAAATTCTCTAATAGTTGCTTCGGTATAAATGAGATATAATGACATAAAGGACATATCCACTTAGAGATAGTTAATTACTATGAAAGAAAGAGCTTGTCTGCCTCTGGAACAAACTGATGGGTCCTCAAGACAATACCTGTGTTATCACAAAGACCAGATCATCTATCAATTCCTGTGATAAATGCATTAAAATCTGCCTTAAAACTGGCAGATTCCTTCCCCGACTATATCCAGTGGAAAGCTTTTCCAAACCAAATTTCTCAGGTGGTTAAGAAGCTTATGCTGCTCGTCCTTGTGCTGCTGTCATCCTGTGATTTGTCTTGCTCTCCTTTCCCTCATGTCTGTCCGCTTCGGAGAGTGATGTGTTAATGAGCAACATTAACAGGTTTTGTCGTTGCCATCAAATTCAGAAAAGAGTAACCCAAGGAGAAATGCAAGTTTCAGAGAGCGATTCTGTGAAAATATTTTCTTTTCAGTGCAGTGGGATTTTTATAAAGCCAGGAAAAAACTGTTTTCCTGTTTTCGATACTAGATATTTGATACATTGCTTTGTGTTTAGAAAAGCAATGTAAAACTGGACTGTAATACTACATATGCAAATTTGTCATGCAGTTATGTGACTATAAATATTTGAAATCTAATACCTTTTAGGTATTTAAGATTTGGTTCCAAATGAACTAGATAATTGTGGCTGAACTTTCTCTAAATGCAAAATCTTTATGAAGGAGAGATTGAAAATTAAGCATTCACTCTGAAGGACATAACAAGGAAATAATAACTAAATTTGTCTCCTGATGAACTTAATGAGAAGCGTTTTAGGTAGAACAGAAATTAAGATTCATTGCATCTAAGTGAAGCAAGACCAGAGAGAGAATAAAGAGATCCTGGACAAAGTAAATTAAATTTGTCTAGCTGGTCTACAAGATATTGCCAGCTGGCTTGAATTTAGCTTGGTTTTTTTTTTTTTTTTTCCTTTTCCAGTTCTATGCTCTTTCTGTGAGCGTAAATTCACGGTTTCTTTAGACTTTTGATGAAGCGTGATCAGTCTTTATTATAGGTAGTGTTCTGAAATTGGAAATTATGTGTCTTGATAGATTATACACACTGAGTCTTTGCTCACTGAGGTGGACATCTGCTCCGTTCTGCTTTCTTTATCCCCTGCAAACTCAGAGAACGTGTATCAGTGATGGTCAGAGGTGAAGCCCCCATTTTCACTCCTGGTCACTGATGAGAATCCAAGCTTGCAGATGTACCAGAAGCCCTGACCACCCAATGACTGTTTGGCATGTTGTCTTTTTTAACAGCGTAGTCCATGTCTGGAATATCAGGAGCCTAAAAGGAGACGTCTATCTACTGTCTGAAAGGCAAATGTGGAAGCAATTAGTTAGTACTGATGGGTTCAGTGTGGATTAGGCTGTTTGAATAATGATGAGAGAAGCAGGAAGGCGGCTGTAAATTGTCTGTGGCCCAAGACCTTCCCTTTCAAGTGATCTTGGAAGTAGGTAGAGATGCTGGAGACAAGATTCCTGGAAAAATAAGTGTTAAAATTTGCATGTGAAAAGTGGGCAGTGTTACATAGAGCAAATCATATTTTTTTCCATTATTACTCAGCCATGATTTTCTGCCTTTACATTTCTACCATCCCCTGCTTGTGTGTGTTTGTAACACAAGAGTAGGGCTGTGATGTGCCTGCTGGGAGAGTAGGCTTGTTCCTTTGCAAGCATCCTCCTGAGATACTTGTGCTCATCCTAACACCAATTTCTCAGCATGCCCTCTTCACAGACTGGAGAGAGTTTAAATTGGTGGGAGACCAGCAATTTAGCCAGGTGCTGCAGGCTTGCAAGAAAATGAGGAGCGCTATGGAGAATCATCCTCTCTGTTCAAGAGTCCAGTTTTTTAGGAATTTGGTCTTATGGGAGTTGAAAGTCTGTGTCCCAGCAATGCTCCCTCTCAGTCTATTCCACTAAAGCAGAGAGTTGCCAAAAAATCCCTGAAGTTTCACTTCTTGAAATTTTCTTAACGCCCCTCCCCAGCTGTTGGTATTTCTGTGCATAACTGAATCTAATGATTCTCCTCTTTTCTCCTTGGGAGAAGAGACCGACCCCCCCTGGCTACCCCCTCCTTTCAGGGAGGTGGAGAGAGCGAGAAGGTCTCCCCTCAGCCTCCTTTTCTCCAGGCTGAACACCCCCAGCTCCCTCAGCCTCTCCTCACAAGACTTGTGCTCCAGACCCCTCACCAGCTCCGTTGCCCTTCTCTGGGCCTGCTCCAGCACCTGAATGTCTTTTTTGTGGTGAGGGGCCAAAAACTGGACACAGCCCTTGAGGTGGGGCCTCACCAGTGCCCAGGACAGGGGAAGGGCTTACTGAGTTGCTTACACCTGAAATATGGATTACCCACAGTTAGTTTCAGAGCCATGTGGTGGTAAAATTTTCTGTTCTACCCTTCAGTTTGCACAATAGTTGTGAAGGTCACAATATTGCTATGTATGCTCTTTGAGAATTTAAAAACCTGATAATTGTCATGAAGGTTTTCTTTTCTTATAATTAAACTTTTCTCTAACTACTAATGACACTGTACGTAGGATTGTATCACTGGCATAGCTGTTAGGACACATTTAAAATCACTAGATTTTAGTATGGGCTGAGAGGTAATTATAATTGTTAAATTATCATTTATTGAGAGTTACCATTTAGTGGAAAAGCCATGTAAAACGCTTTTAGATCTGTTTGCTGTGATAACAAATAGTTTCTGCAATGGATACTTTGTACTACAGAAAAAACTGAATTTATATATATATTATATATAAATTCATTTCCAAATGTATGTGTATACAGATGTATTTAATATGAATGCTGTACACATGCTCACCTACATAATTAACAGCCAGATGGCAGAACACAGAACTGTTGTTAAAGAAATACAGAAGTATGTGCGCCTATATATATGCAATTACACAGAGATATTATTTATCTATAGGATAAATACGTGCTTTATAGTGTGAGCTGAAGAAAAGAATTAGGGACACTAACACATCCTGTTAGACTGGCTCTGCACCTCTTTACTGACATACCCTTTGCCGCATTGTTAACCATGATTATTTACATGGTCTTGAATACCTTGTGACCAAGGGATTGAAAAATCAAGGAGAATTAAAATATGTTTCCATCCTTCTGTTGAAGACAGTATGTATTTATTTGTATGTATGCCACAGTGATGAAGAAAATATAAAAGACTAAATTCTTCTCTGCTATAACAAAAATCAAAACCTTTCTAGAGCAGAACCCCCAACTTGCATTTATTTAATGCCATAACCAAATTACCCGCCCTCGCCCTCTCTCCTGTTCCAATCACTTCTTTACTGTCCTTGTATTTTGAAGAAAAGATGACCAATGTCTAGGGTAACCCTATGGGCTTCCTGGAACAACAAACTGAGAGTAAGACTAGAAACTTGGCTTTGCTTGATGTATTTTCATGTACAAAGTTGCTCAGGAATGCACGTCTCTCCTGCAAACTACAGGTTTGGAGTCTCCTTAGGGTTAAATTTTTCAGTATTTCAAATTTTCAGGATTTTACATGGCTGGGTCAGTTTTGGAGGGTACCCTATAAAATGCTTCACTAAGAAAACATCAGTGCTTCTTCATCTCCTTTGTACTCAGGTTCTGGGGAAATGTCTTGGGAAAAACATTAATCTTGTGATAGATTTTTCTTTTTGAACCCTAAGATGTTTGTTACTGGATTCCAGTGTATGTTTTCCCTGAGATACTTTGATACGCCCTGAGATACGTCTCATTGTTTGACATTGTTACATAGGGGATACCTTACAATAATGGAACACAGCAATAACCCCCTTTAGTTTTAATGCCTACTGGGTTTCCTGCCTTTTTTTTTTTTTTTTTTAAAGTTGGGTTTTCTGCTTTTTTTTTTTTTTTTTTTTCTGGAACCGCTGACCACTGTATTCCTGAGGAAAATTTCTACAGTGTAGTGAATTTTGCAGCAAATACACACTACTCTCCCAACGGGTATAGCAAGTGACATTTGATCCAAAGGCCAAAGCTTCCCTTATTAAACAGCAGAAAGGAGCATATGCTTTCAAAGGAGTGATGTGACATCCTGTTAGACTGGCTCTGCACCTCTTTACTGACATACCCTTTGCCGCATTGTTAACCATGATTATTTACATGGTCTTGAATACCTTGTGACCAAGGGATTGAAAAATCAAGGAGAATTAAAATATGTTTCCATCCTTCTGTTGAAGACAGTATGTATTTATTTGTATGTATGCCACAGTGATGAAGAAAATATAAAAGACTAAATTCTTCTCTGCTATAACAAAAATCAAAACCTTTCTAGAGCAGAACCCCCAACTTGCATTTATTTAATGCCATAACCCAATTACCCGCCCTCGCCCTCTCTCCTGTTCCAATCACTTCTTTACTGTCCTTGTATTTTGAAGAAAAGATGACCAATGTCTAGGGTAACCCTATGGGCTTCCTGGAACAACAAACTGAGAGTAAGACTAGAAACTTGGCTTTGCTTGATGTATTTTCATGTACAAAGTTGCTCAGGAATGCACGTCTCTCCTGCAAACTACAGGTTTGGAGCCTCCTTAGGGTTAAATTTTTCAGTATTTCAAATTTTCAGGATTTTACATGGCTGGGTCAGTTTTGGAGGGTACCCTATAAAATGCTTCACTAAGAAAACATCAGTGCTTCTTCATCTCCTTTGTACTCAGGTTCTGGGGAAATGTCTTGGGAAAAACATTAATCTTGTGATAGATTTTTCTTTTTGAACCCTAAGATGTTTGTTACTGGATTCCAGTGTATGTTTTCCCTGAGATACTTTGATACGCCCTGAGATACGTCTCATTGTTTGACATTGTTACATAGGGGATACCTTACAATAGTGGAACACAGCAATAACCCCCTTTAGTTTTAATGCCTACTGGGTTTCCTGCCTTTTTTTTTTTTTTTTTTAAAGAACGGCTTTTTCTGCTACATTTTAGAGAAATTGTAAGGCCTTTAGAAGCAAAACCAGCATCACATTTGCAGACAAAGAACTATGATTTCATTCTTGTTCATTTCAAATGGATTAGAAAATATTGTCCATATTGGGCACCATGCCAAGATTGCCATTAACTTTTCCCATAAAATATGATTAAGGACCTTAACAAGCATTTAGTAATTAAGTGAAGTGCTTTGGAAATTTATGTGCTGTCCACAGTTTGTCATGTTCTGTAAAATACTGAAGACAGTTTTTATGAAAAGCAATAAAAATAAAGCACTTGAGAAACATCTGGGAGTGTTATCTGATTGGGGAGGAGGGGGGAATAGTTTCATTTGTAACAGGATATTTTGATGCTTAAAATGAATGTTGTGTACCGCTGATTTTTGTTTGTTCTTTAGGTTAATGAATAATTGACTGAATTAATGGAGTAATTCCTATAATTGTATATCCCATTCTCGTGGCCATGTCGCCTCATTTTGTACCCTGAGTTGATTATTTTCTGTGTACTCCATTAGTGTGTGTACTGGTCTATATTTGGTTTCTGGTTTCATTTAATGCAGCTGAATTTGCTGAAATAACAGTCCAAAGAGAATAGGAGTGCTGAACAGACTCTGAATGAGGCAGATTTTCCTGTGGCGTGGCAGGGGAAAAAGAAAAAAACAGTAAAGGCTTTCAGTCTGATGATGTGCAGTGGACGGCAGGGCAATGCTTTGTTTTTCAGCTTTTCTAACAAAGAGAAAGGTTGGTCTGTTGCTGCCGAGGTAGCTTTTATGTGCTGTGACCACTCAAAGTGATTTATGAGTAATTTTCTCTGCAAAGCTCTTTTCCTTCCAATAGTCTCCAGCTTCCTTTGACTCAGAGTACATTCTGGATCGTGCAACAGGCTTAATGGAATAAGAGAACTTGATTAGCTTTGCTGGGCTTTCTGAGGGGATTAATTCAAGCCTGAAGTTTGGGAGAAGATGCTTTTCAAAGCTGCAAAGCTATGGGAAGCAAAATCTACTAGAATTAAAGGTGGCTGGATTTTATCAACTCAATTTTTCCAGATTATTGAAGAATAGGAGTCTACAAATCCGCAGTCTGCACCCCTGGCCCTGAAGTTGTGTAACAATGTGAATAACTTCTCTCATGGATAAAACCATAAAAAAAGGGAGAGTGCAATTTTTATCCATGTCTGTTATACGAATTAGTGTTTTCCTGACTGGAAGATCCAGGTGATTCTGTCATTTTACAGTCAGGATGCAAGGATGCATTGGTTTCAGTGTTTGGGTGGG
>NW_015090814.1:3679935-3737938 GCF_001431845.1 Calidris pugnax
TTACTGACATACCCTTTGCCGCATTGTTAACCATGATTATTTACATGGTCTTGAATACCTTGTGACCAAGGGATTGAAAAATCAAGGAGAATTAAAATATGTTTCCATCCTTCTGTTGAAGACAGTATGTATTTATTTGTATGTATGCCACAGTGATGAAGAAAATATAAAAGACTAAATTCTTCTCTGCTATAACAAAAATCAAAACCTTTCTAGAGCAGAACCCCCAACTTGCATTTATTTAATGCCATAACCAAATTACCCGCCCTCGCCCTCTGTCCTATTCCAATCACTGCTTTACTGTCCTTGTATCTTGAAGAAAAGATGACCAATGTCTAGGGTAACCCTATGGGCTTCCTGGAACAACAAACTGAGAGTAAGACTAGAAACTTGGCTTTGCTTGATGTATTTTCATGTACAAAGTTGCTCAGGAATGCACGTCTCTCCTGCAAACTACAGGTTTGGAGCCTCCTTAGGGTTAAATTTTTCAGTATTTCAAATTTTCAGGATTTTACATGGCTGGGTCAGTTTTGGAGGGTACCCTATAAAATGCTTCACTAAGAAAACATCAGTGCTTCTTCATCTCCTTTGTACTCAGGTTCTGGGGAAATGTCTTGGGAAAAACATTAATCTTGTGATAGATTTTTCTTTTTGAACCCTAAGATGTTTGTTACTGGATTCCAGTGTATGTTTTCCCTGAGATACTTTGATACGCCCTGAGATACGTCTCATTGTTTGACATTGTTACATAGGGGATACCTTACAATAGTGGAACACAGCAATAACCCCCTTTAGTTTTAATGCCTACTGGGTTTCCTGCCTTTTTTTTTTTTTTTTTTAAAGAACGGCTTTTTCTGCTACATTTTAGAGAAATTGTAAGGCCTTTAGAAGCAAAACCAGCATCACATTTGCAGACAAAGAACTATGATTTCATTCTTGTTCATTTCAAATGGATTAGAAAATATTGTCCATATTGGGCACCATGCCAAGATTGCCATTAACTTTTCCCATAAAATATGATTAAGGACCTTAACAAGCATTTAGTAATTAAGTGAAGTGCTTTGGAAATTTATGTGCTGTCCACAGTTTGTCATGTTCTGTAAAATACTGAAGACAGTTTTTATGAAAAGCAATAAAAATAAAGCACTTGAGAAACATCTGGGAGTGTTATCTGATTGGGGAGGAGGGGGGAATAGTTTCATTTGTAACAGGATATTTTGATGCTTAAAATGAATGTTGTGTACCGCTGATTTTTGTTTGTTCTTTAGGTTAATGAATAATTGACTGAATTAATGGAGTAATTCCTATAATTGTATATCCCATTCTCGTGGCCATGTCGCCTCATTTTGTACCCTGAGTTGATTATTTTCTGTGTACTCCATTAGTGTGTGTACTGGTCTATATTTGGTTTCTGGTTTCATTTAATGCAGCTGAATTTGCTGAAATAACAGTCCAAAGAGAATAGGAGTGCTGAACAGACTCTGAATGAGGCAGATTTTCCTGTGGCGTGGCAGGGGAAAAAGAAAAAAACAGTAAAGGCTTTCAGTCTGATGATGTGCAGTGGACGGCAGGGCAATGCTTTGTTTTTCAGCTTTTCTAACAAAGAGAAAGGTTGGTCTGTTGCTGCCGAGGTAGCTTTTATGTGCTGTGACCACTCAAAGTGATTTATGAGTAATTTTCTCTGCAAAGCTCTTTTCCTTCCAATAGTCTCCAGCTTCCTTTGACTCAGAGTACATTCTGGATCGTGCAACAGGCTTAATGGAATAAGAGAACTTGATTAGCTTTGCTGGGCTTTCTGAGGGGATTAATTCAAGCCTGAAGTTTGGGAGAAGATGCTTTTCAAAGCTGCAAAGCTATGGGAAGCAAAATCGACTAGAATTAAAGGTGGCTGGATTTTATCAACTCAATTTTTCCAGATTATTGAAGAATAGGAGTCTACAAATCCGCAGTCTGCACCCCTGGCCCTGAAGTTGTGTAACAATGTGAATAACTTCTCTCATGGATAAAACCATAAAAAAAGGGAGAGTGCAATTTTTATCCATGTCTGTTATACGAATTAGTGTTTTCCTGACTGGAAGATCCAGGTGATTCTGTCATTTTACAGTCAGGATGCAAGGATGCATTGGTTTCAGTGTTTGGGTGGGGTTTTTTCATATTTTATTGCAACTGAAATGGGGTTACCACACTTCTCTATAATTTCCAGCCTGGGTCATGGCTCAGCTGTGACCGTCAGGTCTGCTCCTTGTGCACAGGCAGCAGAGCTGGGTCATAGTGATACCTTCAGGTTTCCTCTGGAGAATCTGGTTGTTTGGGGTGTTTTTTTCCTACACGTTCTATAGTCTGGAGGGGTTTTTCTTGGCTTGTTACATTTTAACCTTGGCCAGAATTGCTGCTGTGGTAGCTGTTGCCTGGTTCTCCCTGGATGCCTCATCCAGGCAGGAAAGCCTATCAGGTGGTTCTGTTTTCAGCTGCCCCAGCAGGTTTTAGCAGCCTTTTCAACCAGCAGAATGAGTTTTGTCATCAGAGAATCACGGAATGGTTCAGGTTGGAAGGGACCACTAAAATCACCTGATCCAACCCCCCTGCCAGGGGCAGGGAAAACATAACTTCTCTCATGGATAAAACCATAAAAAAAGGGAGAGCGTAATTTTTATCCATGTCTGTTATACGAATTAGTGTTTTCCTGACTGGAAGATCCAGGTGATTCTGTCATTTTACAGTCAGGATGCAAGGATGCATTGGTTTCAGTGTTTGGGTGGGGTTTTTTCATATTTTATTGCAACTGAAATGGGGTTACCACACTTCTCTATAATTTCCAGCCTGGGTCATGGCTCAGCTGTGACCGTCAGGTCTGCTCCTTGTGCACAGGCAGCAGAGCTGGGTCATAGTGATACCTTCAGGTTTCCTCTGGAGAATCTGGTTGTTTGGGGTGTTTTTTTCCTACACGTTCTATAGTCTGGAGGGGTTTTTCTTGGCTTGTTATATTTTAACCTTGGCCAGAATTGCTGCTGTGGTAGCTGTTGCCTGGTTCTCCCTGGATGCCTCATCCAGGCAGGAAAGCCTATCAGGTGGTTCTGTTTTCAGCTGCCCCAGCAGGTTTTAGCAGCCTTTTCAACCAGCAGAATGAGTTTTGTCATCAGAGAATCAGAATGGTTCAGGTTGGAAGGGACCATTAAAATCATCTGATCCAACCCCCCTGCCAGGGGCAGGGAAAATAGGTTTTTTTAATTTTTTTTTCCTTAAGCGATGCTGCAGAGGCAGAGAAACTAATCTTACTGCAGAGATATGCAAGATATTTCCTCTGCCTATGAGATGTTTAATCACAGCTCATCTGTGGTAAGCAATTAATTTGGTTATAAGGTAGAAAGCAGCTATATATTTGTATTATATACAGCTAGTATAAAAAAAACTTATAGTGCATGAGGTCCAGGTGCTGTTGATATGCCAAGTTTCCCGAAGTCACTATTAAAATCTATTAAGTTGCCACAAACCTCTTCATGGACAGCTTTGGTGAAAATCACTCTTATAAGGTAGAAAGAAAAAAAATAAAATCCCTCTAGGATTCCGGAGTTGAAGGAGAAGAATAGCTCTGTGCTCCCCGTGTGCTCTTTGCTAAAGCTCTTTCTCTCTGCTGTTGAACAAGAGAAATTTTCCTGGGTTAAGAGAGAAGAGATAGCGTGGAAGCCCTCCTTTGTGCCACGCAGAAATTAGCCAACCTTTGTCTTTTAAAACTATGCTTGTTGCATTTGTTTTGTCCTATAGAAACTTTTTCTAGTACTGTCCATTGATAATTGGAAGGTTACAGAAGGAGCTGGGAGAGTGTGGGTTGATGAGCTTCAGTAGACAATAGATAAATCAGATACAGTAAGTCTGCTTTCTCTGTCACAGTCGTGTTCTGCGGGCAAATGACAGTCTACTGTGGCTTTTTCAAAGAAGTGTGGACAAAGAAATTGTAAAGAAAGGCAGTTTGGTTTGTATTGGCACACGCGTGCATGAGCACACACACTGCAAAGGCCATTTGTCTCGTATGATGCGTGTTTGTCCCTTGGAGGGTTTTTCCTTGTTTGTTTCTTTGTATATTGTGAGCTTGGGTGTGTTTCCTCTGTTTTTTCTGTGTTTGGGATTCTGGTTTTAGTTTATTGCAGCTATATATTTGTATTCTATACAGCTAGTATAAAAAAAAGCTTATAGTGCATGAGGTCCAGGTGCTGCTGATATGCCAAGTTTCCCCGAAGTCGCTATTAAAATCTATTAAGTTGCCACAAATCTCTTCATGGACAGCTTTGGTGAAAATCACTTTCAGATCCAGTTTTAACACTAACTAGACATTAAAATTTTGCACTGTACTGTCAAAGGGCAGAGGGACAGTTTTTGTCTTCAGAACAAAAGATATTCCTTATTACTTTCAAAGAAAGAGTGATAGTGCCTATTTACCCACGTGTTGGTCCTTGATCCTCTCTTAGCATGAAATTAGGAAAAAAAAATAATTCCAACTTTAAGATGGTGTCTAAGAATAGTCGCTTACATACATTTTGTTCAGGAGTTTAAACAATTAACAATTTTTGCCTTATTCTGTTTATTCTTTCAGGGCGTTCTACCTGGACAAATCAAACTTGCCTCCAAATTCAACATCTAAAGCGGCTTATATAGATAAGGTAAATAAAAATGTTAAGTACCTAATTAAACTTTGCACGTTACACATTGTGTTATTGTAATCCTTTCCTGAGCCTTTCTTAATTCCATCGGAAAAAATGAATTATTTAAAGCTGGGTTGTTGGGTAGAGAAAAGAGGAGCTCTCTTGCAGCTTTTTCTCTCACCTGTGTTTTAAGGTACGTGGTGCCATCTGGTTCTGTACGAAAAGCTGTGGCTGGAGGGTATCAGTATATCTGAGAAGGGGAACCACATCTTTCCTTTTTCCCTGTGCTTTCAGAGCAAAGCAGTTGCTCCAGGAGGATGTCGGGGTGGAAGGGTAGGGTGTGGGGAGAGCAAGTGCAGGCAGAAAGTCTTTGTTCTGAAAACTGGAAGCGCTGTTCCAAATTAAATACTCTTTCAGCATCCTGCTCAGAAGGCTTTCTTCTGAACCTCCTCATTTAGGCTTTCTTCAAATGCCTTCATCTGTCTTTAAGCCTCTGTGACTGCGAGATCCCAGGGGCTATGAAAATTCATTTAATGCTCTCTCTCCCATTGTTGAAGAGTTAATGCCCGTATTGCAACCCAGTAGGGGGAAAAAAAGGAGTTCCTAATGTCTTGCCTACACTGACTTCAGAAATAGTGGAGCTACAGGGGCTTGAGAAATGCAGTGATCACCAGCTGAACCCTGTGACAGGCTGAAATTTTCATGTCAGCATCATCCAGCATGGGTGTTAACAGACTTGACTTGATAGTTCCTGTTTCTTGGATGCACGCTGGACTGCACGGGAGGGAGGAGGACACGTTCCTGTGCCTCTCCTTCCCTGCTGAGTCAGCAACCTCATGTCCTAAGCAGTCAGAGGTGCAGCAGGGGACATTTAGCTATAGGAAATATGCTTGTTACCTTCAAACCTGGTCCCTAACTACTTCAGTTAAAAGTTCAAGGGGAAGATGGAAGCATCTCCTAATCCAGATGTCACCAAGGGATGCTAGAGTCAAACTAATGCATTTATTTTGCAATTGGAGGAAGCTAAGAGTGCGTGGTCTGATGGTGGCTGTACCTTTTGCTCTCTTCTTCACAGCTCTGCATTAGGAAATGGCCAGCTAGAGTCAATTCAAATGGATGCAAGTTAAACCAATAGGACCTAAACTAAGTTAAAGCTGTTTGTGCCCAGGTTTAAATATGCTGGGTGTTAAGTTGATTTATTTGACCTTTGTGCTTTCCAATGAAGTAACCTTGATACAGGAGCAAGTGAGGCTGCCATTTCCCTAATTACCCATCAGGGAATTAATCTGTCTTTCAAAAGATTCATTCTTTGAGTAGCAAAAGTTTCGCTGGAATCTTTAAGTGTGTTTGGAATAAAGAGAATAAGGAATTTGGAATTACGAGGCCTGCAAAACTATTTTTTTGAGCATCTCCTTTACACAAAGCACCATGAGATGATGTTTTTCATTGCTAGACCACTCTTGAAGGTTCCTCCTCTGAGAGCAGCCTTCCACTGGAAGCTGCCTTCTTTAATGGGTGGATCATTTATTTTCTGTACAGTAATGCTGAGGTTATTTTAAGTCCCACTGCAAAGTTAGCTGTTCTTGCTTTGTAGCATGTTTTTGTCACTTCTGTTCACTTTTATTTTTCCATGTTGTTAGTCAAGATTAGGAACTAGACATTTGCATAAATAAAGGACAGTGTTGTCTGAACTGTAAGCTGATTTTCTCAGCGAGTCAATTAACCAGTCTTGGCATCCCCCCTCTATCTGGGTACAGTTGTAGGTTGCCTCTTCACGGATGCCCTTCTCTGCCAGTACCATTAATGGGGATGGCACTGATGGGTATGTTCAGTCTATTGAAGTGAAAAGCACTTCTGTAGGCAGGACTGAGAATGAAACCGTCAGCGATGGTAAGAATTAAAAGTTTGAAAAAGTTGCCATAGGTCAATGTAACCAGAAGACTGTGTGCTGTGTATTTATGTTGGTGAATTTGGCTTCGGCTTTCTCCGCTGTACCATCTGTGATGACCTGCTTTAAAAGAGCATTTCGTGTGCTCTCGGTAGCGAATATTTAAAGATATCTCTGTCTCTCTCCTCCTCTCTTGCAGCTGATGAGGCCTCTCAATTGCTTGGGTTGGGTGTTGTGTATTTGTGTTGTGGAATTTGGCTTTGGCTTTCTCTGCTACACCTGTGATGACCTGCTCTAAAAGAGCATTTCATGTGCTCTCGGTAGCGAATATTTAAAGATATCTCTGTCTCTCTCCTCCTCTCTTGCAGCTGATGAGGCCTCTCAATTGCTTGGATGAACTCTACCGACTGATAGGGTCCTTCATCCGGTCCAAGCGCACGGCTGCCTGCGCCTACACCGCCTGCAGCGCCTCGGGAGTCGGGCTCCTCTCAGTCTCCTCCGAGCTCTGCAGCAGGCTCGGGGCTTGTCACATCATTATGTGCAACAGTGGAGTTCACCGGTACGAGAGGTTTTTTTTCTCCTCCCTTTGTTTCAGTCAGTCTGTCCGTCATTGCAAGGCTGGAGACGGCCGCTTGTTATTTACAGAGGGGTCTTACGCTAAGTATCTAGCATTTGGGAATAAATATATAAATATCTAACACACTTGAAAAGTTTGGGGTGAAATTCTGGACTTGTGCTTTTGCAGCGATCGACGGAGACCTTCTTGCTCTCTACAACTACCTGAAAGGAGGTTGTAGAGAGGTGGGGGTCGGTCTCTTCTCTCAAGTCACAGGCGACAGGACGAGAGGAAATGGCCTCAAGTTACACCAGGGGAGGTTCAGGCTGGATATTAGGAAAAATTTTTTCACCCAAAGGGTTCTCAGCCATTGGAATGGGCTGCCCAGGGAGGTGGTTGAGGCCCCATCCCTGGAGGTGTTCAAAAGACAGGCTGATGTAGTGCTGGGAGGTATGGTTTAGTGATGGTGATGCTTCTTGTTTGTTGTGCGGGTGTCTATTTTTGTCAGTTAGGTTGACGGTTGGACAAGATGATCTTTAAGGTCCCTTCCAACCTAGAAGATTCTGTGATTCTGTGACGGAAATGAGCAGCGTGATTTTGGTTTGTGCTCTTGTGATGGATCGTTCCTCCTTCAAGTCAGAGGAAGGCAGAAATCCTAATTGCTAAAGTAGAAGAGGGAAGGTTTCCTAGGTGAACAACACGTGCTATATGAAACTCTTAGTACGGGCAAGAAATGCTGAGATTTGTATTTGCTTTGTAAGCTAGACGAAATCGTAGCAGAGCCTGTTTCAAAGTGGAAAACCAGAAGAAATATGCATTTTTGTAGGTGTGCCTTTTGATAAGTAGAAGTTCCACCTGTAGCACAGTTGTCATTAATACAATATCTACAATCAGCTGATCTTTGTCATCAATGCTAAGAGATTTTAATAGACATACGTATATATGGCAATAGCGTAATTATAGAACTCTCTAGCACCTAATGATATTCATCAAAGGCAGAAATATGTTTATGTTCCAGCTGGCCAGATTACTAATTTTTTGTACATTATACCAAAAAAGCAAACACTATAACTGGAGAGGGAGGAAGAAACCTCAACAAGCAAAAAAAAAAAAAAAACCACCAAGAATCTGATGCTAAATATCTGCCCTTTTCATAATTCCAAACTGTAGATTACAGGTAGCAATGCTAAAAAAATATGTTCCTTATTTTCTGATCTATGAAAATCCTTATTTTAGCAGCTTGGTTACCAGTACATTGCATAGATTGAGTATTACTTTCTCATAGTTTTAAATAATGTTCTTTCTTTAACAGAGCTTTGAGGAGGGAAAAAAAAAAAGCATCATAACCTGCATTGCAGCTGCTGGGCATAAAAGCAGGAAAAACTCCATATAGAGCCAACACAATTAAGTTATATAAAAACAGTGCTTGCCATTTCTTTTAACAGAGTTTGCAACAGACTATTTGTATTAATCTCTATCACTGACGCAAGTGTTCATTCCCCCAGAGAAGCTGCGGCTGCCCCATCCCTGGAGGGGTTCAAGGCCAGGCTGGATGGGGCTTGGAGCAACCTGGTCTGGTGGGAGGTGTCCCTGCCCAGGGCAGGGGGGTGGAACTGGATGATCTTGAAGGTCCCTTCCAACCCAAACCATCCCATGATTCTATGACATCCTGTAGACATAGATGATTTTGCTTGTTGCCTGCAATCTCGAAGGCTTAATTCTTCTGTATGTTGGAATATTATTTAGTCAGGGCAGATGATCTTGCAAAACAATGCTCTTTAGGTTGTAAGTTAGTTCTTTAGCATTCAAGCTACTGATTTTCTGTAAGAAAGGATATTTTGCTCTGGTTGTATGCAGCAGTTTGTCTGGCCTTCTCTGTTCTTAGAAACTAAATGCTGTGAAGTGCTTGATTGCCATCAGTTGCAGAAACTCACATTTTGTAGCCCCAGACCAAGGACTCACAACCGTTTTTTAACACTATCCTATGGATATTAAATGAGTTGAAAACCGGGATTATCTAAAGATGGTACTAAACGAGCAAATGGGGGAAAAATAGGAATTGTCCTTGCAGGTTAAACTTTGAATGTATATTCTTCACTTACTAGTTTTGGCAGCCTAAAAATGAAGAACAATCAACTCAGAGCAAGGTTTCTGTATGTTTGGGGTTTTTTTTAAAAAACCCACCTCATTTTAGTCTAATTTCTGTGGTTGGTCTCTAATGGGAGAGAATTTCTGAGGCTCTGTGTGACTGTGTTGAGTGCTCTGCTGGTCAGCATCTTTCTCTTGTTCATGGGGAGTGGGAACGGAGCAAGTCATTAATCTGTCAGAATTTCGGCATATTTAATAGACTTGAAACAAAATATATATATGAACCTTCCCTCACTCAATTTATCTGCCTTAATGAACTGACTGGCGAGTCCCTTCTGTGTTTTTCTCAAGTGTCATGGGTTGACAGAGGGCGGGGGGGGGTGTCTGCCAGCTCTCCTCCTAAGCAGAAGCAAATCCCAAATATCTTGGGAGGGAGGTGCTGGGTGACAGTCCAGTGCAGAAAGAGGCCAAGAACTATGAAACAGCAGCTTTGTCTGCTTTGACAGTGATTGCTGATCTCTGGATCAGCAATGTCTTGGTTTCTGACTTCTCTGTGATCCATATTAAATTGCTTTTTACACCGCACCAGGCTAAACCAGCTTGACAGAGTTCATATTTTCATCCCTATATCCAAGATAATGCTGGGGATTTTGAATTGCGGGTGATTGCTTTGCTTTGATTTTTATTATGACAATATGTTTACCAATTTACATTAGAGCCTGAAATCCTATATCTATTTCAGACAGCAGTTCTTTTCAAATATGTTTCGATCACCAGAAAAACAAGGAAGGGGAAAAATAAGTCCCTTTACCCTTCACTGTCCTAAGTGACATGTGAATACTACAAAGTCTCCTTGGATTATCATAAGCGAACATGCCTTGTTGATCAACATCAGGAACAGAGCACTAAATTAGTCCAAGAAATCAATAGTTTGCATTTCCATTTTCCCTTTTTTTTTTTATCATCCATAATTATATTTCTGCCTGCCAGTCAGCTGTCACCTTGTAAACAATGCTCTGCTTTCTTTACTGGTATTCATTCTGTTTGAAGTTGCAATCACTCCGTACAAATGTAGGTGATGAAAGGCACTTCTAAATTTTATTGAATCATGATGCTGGCTCCTGCTTGAGGGAGAAGAACGAGACTGCACTGCATAGACATGTCCCAGCCTCTTTCCGTGCCAAAACGAAATTAGGTGCAGCAGCTGCAGAAGTCTATTCAGGGACCATAGGCCTTCCAGGCTCAAAGGAATCATTTAAAGCATCCAAATGAAACAAATCCCAAGTTTATTTAAATTTTTGCATTTCCTGGAGGATGGAGCGGAGAGAAGTCTTTCATAATCTCGATGAACCCCAGAAAAAATCGCTCTGTTGTTTGCTTTTCTGAATTTTTAATTTCCCCTCCAGAAAGTCTCTCCCTAGTGTTCCCATCCTTCAAGCAGTGGGGTTCTGGCTGGCGGGCGCTGGGCTGAATGATGAGGCAGGTTTTGCCAAGGGTTGATGGTGCTGTCTCCTGGAGCTGGCACAGCTCCTGCCATCCAGCTGAACCTGCTCCATCTCCCGCCCAGCAAAGCAGAGCCACACCATAAGCTGCACATCACGGCATCAAACGAAACAAGGTGAAAAACGGGTACTCTGAATTTATACATTAGTCATTCTACGGTAAGAATGCATCCTTTTAGATTATTTTAGAAGTTTTCCGTAGGAATTTAGTTCTCAGCTCAGTGACTGTGTGCCACCAAAAAGTCTCCTTGAAGTTTTGCAGCTGTTCACCAGCTATTACCTTCAGAATGAGGCGGCTTTCTGGGATCAATGAGGCTGCTTTGAGGAAGCAACTTAGCTCAGGCTGAAAAAACTACCTTCCCATTTAGTCAAGATTCCCTTCTTTTTTCTTTTTTTTTTTTTAAATGGCAGGTTGTCTTTGTCTGTCTGTTAGTGTATTTTTGTGATACCTTACCTGCTGAGGCATAAAGAAACTTTAGTTTTCCTAAAATAATTTAGGATAGTAGAGTACTTCATTCTGTGCTGGTTAACTAATTGAAAGCAGTTATGTATTTGTTAAATATGCAGAAATTTGTCTCAAGGTGATGTAAAAAAGGCCTTTGGCACAAATAGGTGGTTTCTACAGTGATGATTATTTTGCTTTGTTCTATATTTGCCTTTCATGGGCAACCTGGTACGTTTTTGCTTCGTTCATCTCTAATATGTATGTGAAGGACTATAATCTCAGAGTTCTCCTGCATGTTTTAAATTCTGAGACACCATTTTATTTAAAAATGCCATCTGAAAACGCAGAGAAGTGCATGAAGTGCACTGAGACAAATAAGATGGATCTAACTTGTTACCGGTATGGATTTCAAGGTGTCCTTTTTCCTCTGTTCGGATTCCTTTTAATATAATGGACCAGGATAGACATTTAGTAGCAGGGTTGACACAAAACTTGATCACCTTGCTCTGTAGAATCATCCTGTCACGCTTCAGTTCCTGCAGCATTACCTTATCCGCAGTGTAGGTCTTTGGGAAAATCTGATTCTTCCTTACAAAAACAAACAAAAAAATAATAAAAAAAAGAATAGATTCTCTTGAACAATCTAACATTAAAAACTTATCCAAATTAAACAAAAAAAATAAAATAAAAAAAATAAGAATAGATCCTCTCGAACAATCTAACATTAAAAACTTATCCAAATCTTATTTCAATTCTGAAGTGAGTTAAGTGAATAACCAGAATGATTGGAAGACAGGAAGAAGTAAATTGCAATTTTCCAGCAGATTTACGTGCTTGCTTACGTGGGAAGAAGCCTTTAATGTGAATGACTTTCTGCGCAGAACAAGAGATAATGGCCAAAACTGGGCTTTCGGTTGACTTCAGATTTGTTTGTTTGTTTGTTTGTTTTTGCAAGTATGACTGAGAACGAGCAAACAAAAGGCATGGCATACTTTGATACTTTGCTGCTCTTTCATCAAACAGAGAATATTTAGTGGCAGAAGTGCCTCCTTGCAACATTTCCAGCTGATTAAAGGTGGCGAGATCTTACAGGAAGAATGTTTCTGAAAAGATGCTCTGCCAGTTTTTTAACACTGACGGATGAACAGTGAAAAGAAGTGCGGTTTTTCTTGAGTTTTTTCATTATTCTTTGAAAAGCTCTCTGTTTTTAAAAAGGTAGAACAAGTCACATTTAATTTCTAGAAATAGATTGGATGATAGTAATCTTCCAAATAAAATACAGAAAAAAATAATCATTACTTACTGCATGTTTCATGCTTCAGAATTGAAAATTACTAATATTGCTTCTAATAAATGTGATTAAAATTGTATTTGTAAACTACAAAAGAAGTCATTAATCAAGTTTTGGTCTGAAATAGGGCAAACACATACTTACCTCCCAAGAATTATTCTTTAGTTTGGTAAATTCATGCCACCTACTTTGGCAAGTTGGAACTTTGTTTGAAAATACCTAGTAGAGCTGGGTTTGAATATCCTGTGGTGGGATGGTGGCTTCATACAGGAGTCGGGACGTAATTATTTTGAAGTTTGTGCAGCTACGTAGCCTGATACAGGAGTCGGGATGTAATTATTTTGAAGTTTGTGCAGCTACGTAATGACAGTGGTGCCTCTTGTGAGGGAAATCTGTGCTTCCTGGCTCTTAATGGATAAATGATAGAAGTAACCTTAACCATGGACTATCCGTTTCTGTGTGGTATTGTAATATCTTCCATAGATATTCACTTTTTGAAGCATCATTTATGGTTACTGAACCATCAGACAGATATTTAACGTGCAGGGTAATGGCTTGCTATATGTTGGCAAAAGCAGCAGAAGTTTTGGACTAACTTTCAGTGGGTGGCTTCAGTCCAAGGCGGATTTTAAGTCGTGGTCTTTCCACAGTGGGAACATCTCAGCTTCACAAAGGCTCATAAAGGGACTGAACCTAAGTGCTGAACTCCAGTAGAGTTTTATTGTAATTGTAAAATACAATATTGTTGTTTAATATACAAACTTCATGCTCGTTTTCTCTCTAGCAGATATTGGCTGCCCCAACTTCTCTCTCCCTGTGAGATGAAGTTCTGTTCAGCAGTTCAGCAAAGTTTCAGTATATGGGCACAGAGAATGCAAACTTCAGTTTTACTTGTATGGAGACATATTCCCACAATGAGAACAGCTTAGAAATTGTGGGAGAATCTTAGACCTGTCTACACTTTTTATGCTCATTCCTTATAGTCCTGAAGAAGCTTTTCCTTCCTTTTTAGGTTTATCATGGTCTATTTTCTTCTTTGGGTTTCTCATCAGAATCATCACTTATTGCCCAGCAATCACTAGTCATTATAGAAAAATAGCCCCAAATTTTTTTACCCTGAAGTTACTTAATTAGCACTAAAGTCTTTAATTGCTGCGTACACTGACATAAAAAATAGCTGCTCTATAAGCATTAATTTAAATGAAAGCAGAAACAAATGAATACTTAATAGTGTAATTGGTTTAAAAGGTGGTCAAACGTAGGTGTGATTAGCTTATGATGTATGGAAAGAAAAGTAATTAAAATAATAACAATGACATTAAATTATGTGTTAAGTAGATGCTTTAGCTTTTAATTAGACAAAGCATACATGCAGCCTTCTCATCTTCTCATATTTGTTTCCTATTCACATAGCCAGAACATAATTCATTTCGACATCTCTGACTGTGGTAACTACTAAAGCAATTTGTTTCACCTCATCTTTTCTATTCAGGGCATTTTTCGAAGGGATGTTTTGCTACATCTTTGGATGCAGGATAGCTGGAATCCTAATTGAATCCCGAGAATGAACTGAATGGTTTAGATTCTTTTTCATCTGGTAACATAGATATAGGGTTTGCTGAATGGCAGCTCTCTAGGTAGTGTACATGAACTCAAATTATTTTTCCTTTCAGGTGGCATTAAACAAGCTGTCATGAAGCAATCCATTTCTTAGAAAATTTCAATCTGTTTTCCTCTTCTAGGAGTCAATCTTTCAGTGCAGATGTATGTCTATCCAGCTGATTTTACTGCCCTTTAGTAAAAATCACATCCAGTCAGAAACAAATGGACTATGGGTGATAGAAAATGATTTAACCTCGTCTGTTCAGGATGGCCTGATGCAGAAGATGTTTGAAAGTTTGTATTTAATCTTCACATCAATGCTGTCATGACTGATGGGAGACTGGGGATAGCAGGCAGGGACCAGGAGCAGCTGCGGTCCCTTCTGTTTCTTGGAAACCAAATGGGTGAAAAGAGGAGTTCTCAGCCCAGTTGTGCTGGGAAAGCCAAATGTCTGCGCTGCCTTGCTGCTATAATCCATCAAGGCAGGGAATTTGTGATTCTAACTGACAGAAATTCTGAGATGATGAATTCGGGTCTTTTGTTTTTCTGGCATAAAAGAAGGGATGAGAGGAAAAGAGAGGGAGTGGGAACAGATTTTGAATTGTTTACGCTGTAAAATATATGGATTTGGGATTTATGCTTCCCATAACAGAATGTTACAAGAGCACCGAAGGAGTTTTTCCCCTAGTATTATCCTTGTTTGGTTTGTCTGGGGTGATAGCATCCAAATGACCAGATACTTTCAATGGTCAGAACTGCTTCCAAATTGCTTTGTAAACTTTAATACCATCTGCTCATCAGCTCTCAAAATGGGGGAGAAAGATGGATTGTTACATATTGCACATATTTGCTGACAATCCTTGATGTTGAACCTTGCTCAGATCAGCAGAACAGTCTTAACCATGTGAGGAATTCTCAGCTTTCGTATTATTTCATGACATTGTGCAGGTTGTGTTGGTTTAAATGTGCATTTGGTCGATCCCTCTGAGCTTGTCAGTCCTATTGCTGAGGTACTTCCAGTCAGGACTTCTCCATGTTACCGGCTGATGTTTTCTGTGTGCATTTGTTTTGTTCACAGCTGGTTTCCAGAGCAGTTTGATTTCCAATAAGGAATATGCAGTAATTCAGAAACGATATTTGAAGGGCTGGGAGAAAGCCCCAGCATGTAAATACATGTTCAGTAGTGAGTCATTTCAGCATAGCACCATGGAAGGTTTATATCATCAGTTTTATTAGAAGAATGAGTGTTCAACCAAAATGAAGCTATCTGAGTGGGGATGCTTTTTGGTATTTAGAAATTAGTAACCTTACTTCATAATTGCATGACAAAAGCCATAAACAATAATTTATATTCCGCCATTCATCAGACCTTTCACTTGCCTTGAGAAACACAAAATCTAGCTATATTAAATTGCATCTCTAATGAAACAGTATATTGAAATAGTATATTGAAATGCAGTCATGCCACTAATGCTATTTTAACATTTTTTTAACATATGTTAACAAGTCGGAATGTTTTTTAACACAAGTGGTGAATGTATCCAACCAGCATTACTGTTGGACTTCACCTCAAATGTAAAATATTTTATTAAAGAGGTGTGATAATAGACAGTCAGTGCTGTCATCTTGAGTGTCTTCCCTACTAATTTGCTAGGATACGTTCAAAACATGATCCTTGGTGAGATCTAGAGTTTTAGCCTCTGTGTTTCAGGCTTGTGCTGGAGCTGTTGCCTAGCTTCATAGTAGCCTTTTAAAGAAACCCTCATTGTGCTATTTTGCTCTTTGTCTCTGCTTTTCCCACTCTGGTTATGTCTTTATCTACATGCTTGGCAACCTCATTTCTGAACCAGGGTTGGCATTGTCAAAACGTAGACGGCTCAGAATGTCCGTAATCCCCAGCCATTTCATCGGGCTGTTGGACACTGAGCAGTTTGGCAGGCTTGTACAACCACAAGATTAGTGTTTGCACCTCATTCTTCAAGCTGACCTTCCTTTCAGAGGTTCTTTTGTTCGTTTTGGTTCACGCATACAGAATATGATTTTTTTTCTGTTCTTTCAGAATCTTGGGTTCCAGGAAGATGGGATTTATGGGAAGTTTGGCTCAGTAACTGGTTGGCTGAAAGCTGTGCTCGGAGCCCATTAACCTCTATTATACCTACAGAGGGACTTCTTACCCTTTTTTTCTGGCTTAGATTACACCTGTCAAATTAGATTTCAGGTACCTTTGCTTTTTCCCCTTATCAGTGGGATAAAGCTTCCTCTGCAATCTGGCCTTGAAGGTTAGATGTTTAGGTTTTGGTGCTGGTAAATATTATGAGCATGTACCATATTTGCGCAAGATTTCACCTTTCAAAGACAAGATGAAAACACGGTGTTTAGAATTTCTAGTCAAATATTTAACTACTGTGCACCTTAATCAAACATATAACACAAAAGATCAATAGATTTTTGCTTCAAGTTAACTCTGAGGTCAGTGTATACAAGAATCTGGGGAATAAAAATTATTTCATTACCAAGGAAAATCACTTGGCTTATAAATTTTTAATGAAAGGCCATTAATAAAGCTACAGATCAAATTTAATGTCTTCTGCACTCACTACTGTGAAACTTTTTACAGTCCATAAATTTACTTAAGCGGTATTTAAAACGTGTCAGGGTGGGTTGGTTTTTTTTTCAGTAAGAAAACCAGTGCAGACACATTTTTCCTCCTACAGATCTTCTGCTCAGCAAGATGAGTGTTTGATTGAAACATATTGTCTCTTCTGTGTGCATAATATAAGCTACGCAGAATCCGCTGGTCAGGATTTTGCCAAAAGGCTGCTCAAAAGTATGTTTTAACCATGTGTCTTAGTTTTACTGTTTGAATTTGAAATGTGTGGCTTTTGTCAGGTTCTGCTGAGGTGGGACCATTTTCTGTAGGTCTCATCTCTCTGGCTGGAGTTTTGATTATTGCAGTGCTTTGGTTGGGAATACAAAAATCACCTACCAGGTTACTGCTGCAGAGTGCAGCCACTCTCACCTCTTGGGTGATAGCAGCCCTCAAACATGTTGCACTTTTCCAAAAAGTGCCTGTTTCTACTCGGTTTTGTCGCCTTTCTCTGTGAGTCTTCCACAGCTTTGGTCTTGATTGTATGAGAAACCATCTATCTGTCCTCATTCTCACCATGACAACTGAAATCGGACAGCATGTCCAAAATGACTTTTCCTACTCCTTCTTGTCTGGTGCAATGACAAGTTGTCCTACAGAAAGATCTCTAGCTCTGAAACTTTTCCTGGTTGCTCTGACAAAGCCATTACAGCCTTTTCATTAGGATGTGGTACCATGATAGATTTTTCTCCCCAAGCATTTACATGAAAAGGATTGACAAAGTAGGAGAGGGCATTTTATTTGAAGGAACGTCCTATTTATGTATTTTCTTTTTGAAAGGGGTAAACCACAGAATGACATGGGGTTGGAAGGGACCTCTGGAGATCATCTGGTCCAACCCTGCTGCCAAAGCAAGTCCACCTAGAGCAGGTCCCACAGGAACGTGTCCAGGCAGGTTTTGAATGTCTCCAGAGAAGGAGACTCCACCACCTCCCTGGGCAGCCTGTTCCAGTGCTCAATGTCTCTTAATTTTGGACGAAATTGCACTGATGTGGGATGAGAGTGACCAAGCTAAATTAATGGCAAGAGGTCAGGATCCTGGTATCAAAGCTAGGGTCTGCATTAACAGTGGAGGGTGAGAGATAAAGTGTGCAGAAACCACTTGGAAAGGGATTTATACAGTTATAAAAAAAATGTCTTTTCCTTGGGTTGTCACTCTCTCATGCAGTTGCCAAACCATAGTTGGGTTGTGTTTTCTACTGTGTTTTTGGTTTTTTGTTGTTTTTTTTAAACAATGGTAAAAGAAGGCAAATGCATTTGGTGTCAAGTCAGCAGGAGCACTTCTTACTACTCAAAATTGTTCTAATTAAGAAGCATTTCAGTGTCCAGGCTAATGCCTGCATGGGTGAGGGAGGGATAGGGGCGGCACGTCTACTATGATCTTTTTATTTATAACTTTTTTTTTTTTTTAAAAAAAAAGATAACTGATCTAAAAGCAATTATTTTAAGGAAATCACAACTATCTGCTGATAGCTGACTTGTGTCTCCCGTTGCAGCTGCACTCTGAGTGTTACCCTGGAGCAGGCGATCATCCTGGCTCGTAGCCACGGGCTACCTCCCCGCTACATCATGCAGGCTACAGATGTCATGCGCAAACAGGTAAGATGCTGGCTATGGGTAAGGTCTTGATGTTTCCTAAGGAGACGTGTTATCATCAAGCAAGAATGACCCGGCCAAGCATTTTTTAACCTCCATCTTAGTGTTGTGTAACATCTGCGTGAGTTTTCTTAGTCTGGGTATTTAGTTGTTGGGTTTTTTTTAATTCTCTTCCTTTATCGTTGACCGAAAGGGTTTGTTTTCTTGAAAATAACGGGACAGGCTTTTTTAACCAGGTGCTTGCTTTTTCTATATGTGTAAATGGATCATAATTTCTATGGGGTTATGATTTTAATTAGTGATTTTCGTGGTATACATCAGAACAGGCTGCTGAGTAAGTCAATCTTGATTTTAATATATATTATCTGTAAAAATAACTTGAGATTATTAACTGTTGTTAATAAAAAGTGACTCATGTACTGAATGAAGGGGAAGTGTAGGAAGGAAGGGGAGAAATAAATACCGTGTTCTTAACTTTCCAGGCAAGATTGCTTAGGACAATGTGCTTATTTCAATATAGTGTTTTTCACTCTATGGTCATAATAGAATATTAGGATTTAGAGTCTGTTGTGGATAGATAACTACCTCAAGATGAACTCTTAGTGCTCAGGTGTGATGGAAAATGCTGGATTAAAAAGCAGTGTCAACTGAAAATGGGGGTTATACTCTACTGTATTGGCACAGCTTTTCCTAGACTAACTTGTTATCAGATAAATGCTTTCAAAAGGATGTTTGGAATCTTGGAGGGAGTTCAAAGGAGGAGCATGAATGATCCAGAGGTTGCTGGCAAGGCTTATGAAGTGAAGATTAAAGAGCTCAACCTATTTAGTTGATCAAAGAGAGGTTGAGCTGGAACTTAATCACTGTGTGTACATATGGAACATATATCCCAGCCTGTGGTACCTTTCAGCCTTACAACAAAAGCATAAACAAGATAGATACAGGATGCACTCAGTCTTGCAGTGAAAAAAAGATAATTAAATATTGGAACAATTAATCACAGATAAGACAAGATTAATCATTTCTGGTTTTTAATTTGCATCTGATTTTGTTATTTTCATTAATTCTGCTACATACTCTGTGCAGCAATCACGGTTTAGTTACAAAAATGATTAAACAGCTGTACTTCACTTCCAACTTGCTGTAGACAAAAAAACCCCCATATGTGAGACTAAACCTTTAGTCTGTTAAAGCAATTGCGTAGATATTCTCAAGGCATAGATTCTGATGAACTGTATGTAAGTGCTGATGCCTAACACGGATACACCAGAGTAATTAGTCTGATTCCTTTTTGTGTTGGACTTTCACTGTATTCGGTGCATAAATTAAGTTTCTGTGGTGAATAAATACCCTCAAAGTTCTTGAATCAGATCATGTAAGTCTGCCCAGGAATTACAGCTTTAGTTTGACTTGAAAAGGAAGCTACTGCTGTATGAGGATAAAGTTGCAAGTACAGGTTGATGTGTCTGCTCCTGAAGCTCTAGACAAGAGGCAGATCTGGGTATTTTGCAGTCAAAAAACGTGGATGTAGAGTTTTGCATATATCTGCTTGCAGGATGTGTTCTGTCAAAGGGCACATTTCCAATGTGCCGTTCTAGACCGTTTACAAAAATGCTGATTCATTTCTGCAGTTTATTAAATGAAAGACAAAATGGAAGTAACTTGTGTGGTTTTGAGCAGCTGTAACTGTACTTGCTCAAATAGAGATGTGGAAAGAAGCCTGCAGTGGGTCTACATTCTCCGAAGCAAAGCAGCTGGTGATCAATAGCTGTTAAAGATACCAATATCTCAATACCACCCACAGACACTGCAAAAAAGTCTGCTAGTATATCAGGCCAGACTTTTTTCACGCATTCTTCTTCTTGCAGGAAAACACTACGGCATTTAATAGAGCAATAATCTTTTATTGTAATTTTAAATCAGTCTTGGAGTTCTGTAGTAGAAATATAACCCTCCATTAAATCCTGAATGTTTTGGAGTAATTTCAACAGTACACTATAGTATTTTCTAGAAACCTGTTCCAGATTCAATGTTTAAATTATCTGTAGGATTTAACTATCAGGAGCTAAGGCAGGCCATAAAATTTGGAGGGGGAAAAAACAGGGCTTCTTGGGGTTTGATGCAGAAGATTTAGTAAAGGGCAATAGATATGTCTTTTACCTGGTTTAATAAGAAAAAAAACCCCAAACAAAAATTTGTTAGCCCATTTACAACTTGAATCTTTTTGTGGAATAAAGAAATTAGCCACAGGAAGGTGAAAATGAAGGGACATGTTATTCTGGAGAAGCCAGCAATGTTAGGTCCCAGCAGTATCAGCTTCCCAGAGGGGAAATTGTCTCTCCTGAAGCTGGTACCTCTTCCAGCTTGGGGCACCAGTATTGAATAAATGCCAGGCCAGGCTGGATGGGAGTTTGAGCAACCTGGTCTGGTGGGAGGTGTCCCTGCCCAGGGCAGGGGGTTGGAACTCAATGATCTTTAAGGTTCCTTCAAACCCAAACCATTCTGTTATTCTATGGTTCTAAACTGGAGACACCTGACTGAACGGGTGACCTCAGGAAGTGGTTCTTTTCGATCAAATGAGGTCGTGATCATGTTTAACAAGACCCATAATAGCCCTCACTGTATGGTTGGGACAATTTGCAAAGTAGTTGCCCTGTCAGTTATAACTAGATTTTTGCAAGCACCTGCTCTGCAGAACTAAAGGAAAGAGACCAACTTTGTGAAAGTTGGTAGGAGCTTGCATCTGCGGGATGCTTTTAGTTAAGTGGTGTCTGTTTTTCAGCTGCTAATCCAGTCTAGACTGATTTTTTAAAATAAAAATATTGGCAAAATGTCCCAGCTATCTTCTCATAACTTTATTTACTCATGTATGTTTATTCATGTAAACATCTGTACACCCAAAATACTATGTAAAGCAGCCTGACAGGAGCATGTCTTCAGGATGCAACAAAGTGTGGAGAGGACAGAGGCCTAGGAAAGGAGCTGCAGGAGGGCACGGGGTTCTGAGGAAGAAAGGTGACTAAAAAGTTGATAAACAGAAAAGACTAGGAGAGAATTTGTGTTGTCTTTTAAGTGAGTAATCATTTTTCTATGCCTTTTCATGAGTATAACAACAGCACTGCATTTTGAATAATTCTCATAAGAATTGTACTGATTTAGAGCTCTTTGAGCAGGGCATAAAGAGAATCTGTTTTCTTTATGTGACAGGTTCTTGCTATCCTTAAATTAGTGTGTAGCTTGAAAATAAACCTATCATTTTTGCTCATGGCAATGAGAATACTAGTTTCTATACAAGAGTCCAGATTGATGGTGGTGTCTCCTCAGAGCTGCTGGCATCTTCCACCAGTGCTCTGGCAGTACTGGTACCCAGAGGGAAGCATTCCAGAAATGTGTAGCACAACTGTCCCATACACCTGAGACAGAGTCAATATTTACATTGCTATAGCTTTAAGGATAACGTTGGAGAAGTATAGGTTAACAGTATATTGAAATAGGAATGGTACAATAGTGCTCAGTGGAGACAAAGAGATGTCATGTGGCAAGTTGCTGGTAATCCCTGGGGGCTTTTCCTCAAAAGAAATAAGAATCTGGTGGTTGTAAGGTTGGACTAATTTGTTCTCCTGCTAAACAATAAATTACATGGTTGTATAAAGCTAGACTCCTTTTTAAATCGATGCATTTGATTTATTATGTGAGCAAGATACTAAAATTAATTTGTCTAGTGAGTGATGCAAGTAAAAATAGACTGGTTTTGTTCTCAGAGGCAGTCACAGCACTGACGTTCAGGATCTACATGTGGTTAATTTAGCTAGTTTTCCCATGTATATGTATATTCTGGCTCGCAATTATGTTAATCGTATGCCAGTCTCAGCAGTCTGTCATGGTGGAGTTTCTTTAATATGATAAAATTTTAGAAAACGGCACTGTGGAAAGGACACTGAAGGTGATGAAGCTCATGTCTGACTTTGTAACCCACACTGGGTCAGCTGTCCTTAGGTAATTCATGACAGACACTTGGCATATCTATTCTTAAATCTCCACCAGTGGAGACTTCTGCGTTAGGCAGTACAGAAGGACAAATAAAGGGAGAATCAGTGTTTGTATTACAGACAGAACAAGTAGTTTCCATCTCCTTTAATACGTCAGAAAACACAGACTATAAATCTAATAGATACGTTTCTTTACAATGGCCACTTTACATTAATAAAACAGCACTGGAAAAGCTGGACCTCATAATTTTAAAAACAAATTTTACTGAGTTCTTTCATATGTCTAAGCTAGATTGTTTGCAGAAGAGTCTGTGTTTTTTCCCTATCATGGTGTATGAACATTGCACGTATTTTATCAGCTTCCTCCTTACTGGATGAGTCAGTGAGACAAAAGTACACAACAACCCCAGGCAGCGCTCCAGGCTGGGGGCAGAGTGGCTGGAGCTGCCTGGCAGAAAAGGACCTGGGGGTGTTGGTCGACTGTCGGCTGAACATGAGCCAGCAGTGTGCCCAGGGGGCCAAGAAGGCCAACAGCATCCTGGCCTGTATCAAGAACAGTGTGGCAAGTAGAGCCCAAGAGGTGATCGTCCCCCTGTACTTGGCACTGGTGAGACCCCACCTCGAGTACTGTGTCCAGTTTTGGGCCCCCTACCACAAGAGGGACATTGAGGTGCTGGAGCGGGTCCAGAGAAGGGCAACGAAGCTGGTGAGGGGTCTGGAGCACAAGTCTTAGGAGGAGAGGCTGAGGGAGCTGGGGTTGTTCAGTCTGGGGAAGAGGAGACTGAGGGGAGACCTTATCGCTCTGTACAAGTAGTTGCGCCAGGGGAAGTTCAGGTTGGATATTAGGAAACATTTCTTTACTGAAAGGGTTATCCAGCATTGGAATGGGCTGCCCAGGGAGGTGGTGGAGTCACCATCCCTGGAGGTATTTAAGAAACATGTAGACATGGTTCTTCAGGGCATGCTCTAGTGCCCAAGATTATTGGTTTGTGGTGGGGTGCTGTGTGGGTGGGTGATGGTTTTTGGTTTGGTGGATGTTGTTGTCTGTTTAGGTGGTGGGTGGTGGTTTGTGTTTTTTGTGTGGGTTTGTTTTTTGTTTTTTTTTTTGTTTTTTTTTGTTGGTTGGACTTGATGATCTCTGAGGTCCCTTCCAACCACCACGATTCTGTATTCTGTACTTTCATGGTGGTTTTCCAAAGGATCAGTTGAGGTACAGAGAGACCAGCTTTTCTAGTTGACCCTGCTTTAAGCAGAGATGTTGGATTAAACAATCTTGAGAGTCCTAAACAACCCTGGGAGTTCCTTTCCAACCTGATTTTTTTTTTTGTTTTTCTGATTCTGTGATCATAAAGAAAAATTGGGACCTACATTTTTCTAATCCTAATTTAATGCCTCAATTTAGGCCATTTTTCTAGATTTAACTAGAAAGCTATTCATAGGAAATAATCTGAAATTTTTGTCTGTTCAGAAGTTCATGGGAAATAAGTGACATTTCACTTTGTTATCCATGCCTTCTACAAAGAATGGTGACAAAAATCGAACAAATTGAAACAAGATGGGTTTGTGTTGTTTTAAACCTTAAATGTTAATTCTTTATAAAGTCTTTTAAGTTAGTGAGATATATATGTACACATTTATTTAATGAAAAGTGGAAAGATTTTATCTCTTTTCTGCTTATTTCTCTAAATTGAGAACTAATGTACCGCTTCAACTTGTTTGCCACCTTAGAATAGGAGAGTCGTTTCAGGACATGGAGCATATGTATTAATTATAATCAATGGTTATGTGCTTCTAGAAATCTCAGGAAAACTTTCTCACTTGTGTTGGAATAAATGAAACAAAATTGTTGTTTCTCTTTCACAGGGTGCAAGAGTACAAAACACAGCCAAGAATCTAGGGGTGAGGGATCGAACGCCCCAGTCTGTCCCAAGGTAACTGATTGTTTCTGTCCTAGACCATGGTCGTGCCCAGTTTGTGCCAAATTCTGTCCTGGCTGCTCAAAAACTAACAATAAACATTGACTGTATTGTGCACTAATTGGTAAGATTTGGATTTTAATGTACCTAAAATCAATGACGTTCTTAGCCATACGATTTTACTTAATTAGTTGCAGAAATTCAGGCTATGCAGCACTTCAAAATGTGCCCATTTTTGAAAAATGAAACCTAGTTCATGTTAATTACGAAAACACTGGAGTAAGTCCTTCATCACTTGTGATGTTTAGTGGTTTTGGGGAAAGATTCATAACTAAATCCATAACTCCATTTTAATGAAATACTGTATTGCAATATCTCAGCAAAATCGTGTTCCAGTTGCTTTTAGAGATGATGTAGTCTTTCTTTGTCTCTTTCTGAAACATCCATTAGAATGAAAAATGCAACTGTTCTATATTTATCCAGCTTTTTAATGCTGTGATGGATTGCAGGTACCTGAAATGTTTCTTAACAAGCACAAAACTCATAAATGAAAATAACCAAACAACAACGTTCTTAATTTTATCTTAAAGCCTTTTTATTAATCCAGCTCTAATTTAAACTTTTTATTTTTTACCAATTTAAAACTTAATGTTTTTTGCAGACTAACGATAACACATTGAATGAGCGAAACAGATGTGTGAAATGCATAACAGACCCACTGGGGTGTTTAAACTTTAGTAAAGAAACAAGGAATTCCTGATAGAGGTACCCATTTGAGTGAACACAAAAACTACCCATAGCCTCACAGAAAGACCGTCTTCTGGATTCTGACCAGTAATATTCAGGAACATTTTCTTTTTACACAGTTTGCTCCCCTTTTCTCAGCTGTCCCAATTTCTCCCAGTAGGGAGTTGGGCTGCTGCTCATAATTTGTGTGTAATAAATCACTGCACGTCGTTCTGTGCATGTGCTTGACCTAGAAAAGGAGTGTACCTTAATTGTAAAAGGTGGGAGTAAATCTGAGTAGCAGCATTTGATGGAACATAGATGCATCTCACATGCCCCATGAAGGAAATTAAATAAGATCCAGCAAAAGTACTAATCCTAGAGTAAACCCATCGGCAATAAAGTCATTCTCTTACCAGCAGTTGAGACCAAAATTTTCTGACCAACTGTCTTGCATTGTGGGAACCTAAGGCAATAAATCAACATTTTACTACAGTAAAAGCTGTGAGAAGACCAGGCTGGATGGGGCTTTGAGCAACCTGGTCTGGTGGGAGGTGTCCCTGCCCAGGGCAGGGGGTTGGAACTGGATGGTCTTGAAGGTCCCTTCCAACCCAAACCATTCTATGATTCTATAATAACCAAGTCCATGCAAAATAGAAATTCAAAAGCCTTTATAAATGAAGGAGTGGCAATTTCAGCCTGTACTGAGGTAGTTATTTGAACTGTACCTTACAGGTTTCGACTTCATACATGTAGTAATGAGGAGGGAGAGTTTGAAATCTCCGTGCTGGCGTGTCACATGTCTGACATCTGTCTTAGGTTCTTCAAGCAGCATCAGTTTCATAGAGAACTGTGTTGGAGCGAGGTCTGACTGTGCCAAAACAAACAGAACAAAAATGGGGGCGATGGCATTGACCAAGCAGCTTTTCCAATTTAGTTTTCCAATTTAATTTCCGCTTCTCGGCCTTTTGACTAAGATCAAGTGTAGTGTATTGTAGAAATTTGGAGCAACAAGGGGTAACTGGATTAGTGGAGGCTTGGTGGAGACCTCCAGAATGGGGTCTTCAGTGCAGAAATGTGAAAACTTGACTAGACTAGAATGTCTTTATATGATTCCTTATAGATGTGTATTTTAATAATACCTTTTTCAACATAAACATTCATGCTCATGAATAAGATTTTACTGGTTTTATATCAATGTTATTAAACTGAATTAATTACTTCTTGTTTTGCAGTACAGGAAGACTTGTATTTAGTTTTTGTTCCTTAAATGTACCCATTTTAATAATGACCAAGCTTTCAGAATAACGATTGCTTTGTTTTTTTGTCATTCTCAGATTATACAAGCTGTGCCAGCCACCACCACCTGTGGGAGAAGAATGAGGAGAACTGCTTCAGAAAATAATCCAATAATGGCCTTTAGGATACTGGGACTATATGACAAGATCTAACTGCACTGTAGCAGTATGTGCCTAGGGCTTTGATAAATAAATTAAAAAAAAAAAAAAATCTTTTACTCAGGATAAAGAAAAAAATACCCTAAGTATTCTCCATTGTCATTGAAAAATGTTTTCCAGAAAGCATTTCTGGAATCTGTGCACTTCGGCCTTACACTAGAACAGGAATCTTCCTTGGGAATTTTACACTGGAATCGGATTTATTTGATGTGTCTTGTTCAGCCACACGATAGGTATAGCCAGCAGCTTGAGAACAAATGTCTTGTTCAGAGAGAATGACTTCAGAATGACTTCACTTTCTTGTGGAAGGAATAAACGCCCAAGCTAGGCTTGATGAGGAGCACGAACTTCACGTGGGGCCCTTTTGACAATCCCTTTTCTCTCGTCACCATCAGAATTTCTCGGAACGATGACGTTGCTGTTTTGAGGACATAATGAAAGTGAGGTTTAAAGATGGGGAAAACTCATCTCGGAGTTGTGTTTAACAGCTGCAGGCAAACTGCAATGGGTGCTTGCAATCAGTAAACTCAGCCATGTCTGAAGCAGTCTGGTGTCATACTCGTTGAGAAGGAATATCTATGTGTCCTATGAGGTGAAGTTTTGCCCTTTTTTCAGTTGCCGTTATAATGAGGGAGAAGAAGGGTAAGTCTGATCTTCGTCCCTGGTTAGACTGAATTTCAGACTCTGTCTCACGGATGTTTTACATTGTTGTGCTTCTGCACTGTAGAGTTTTCCAGAGTTGTGTATATTCTTGTATAGTACTATCCTGGCAAATCCACAAATGGCCGGGATGAGGTGGTTTTGCTGCGTTTAACTGGAAATGTCTGTGGTTTAAGTTCGAGCGTAGTTCAGGGTTTTGATGTTTTATGCTACCATTTCCCATATTTTGTCAGAATTGGTTTGTGTAGCGTTGCAGTTCTTTGGAGTGGTAATTATTATAGATTTATTCTGAAATTGTACTGAGTATTTAGGGAGCCCAGGGAAAATGTAGCTGCGTTTGGCTGTTCTTTTGGCCAAAGAATTTTCAGAGAAAATGCCCCCAAATGAGGTTTCATGTGTGAACACATTAAAACAAAAACTATATTCTGAAATAGTTCTACTTGTAGCAGTAGCTATGCATTCTATTAGAGCAGGACATATACTGCCTGAATAAAATTTATTTTTTTGTACAACGACCTATAGTTATGCTGTAGCAGTCAAACCTCACAACGTAATTGTTGCATATTATCTAATTATTTATGAAATCTTCAACAAATATATTAATCCACAATGAAATGAGAATTCAGAATGAGCTGCACTCTTGCAGAGAGTGTTTTTTTATATAGGATATCTAGGGGACTTGTTACTTTTCTCCAAAGGAGGAATTAGAGCTCCTACCTTTTTCAGTATTCTTAATGTTTTTACACAGACTTTAACTTTGCTAAGAAAATAAATATTTTTATATATCCACAGATATATATGTCTGCGCATATATGTGAGTTTCAATATGTATATATTTATGTAGTCATATCAATTACTGGTCCAACCTTAAATATAGGATGTTTGCCTTAAAATGTGACAAAGACATGCAATAACAAACACTTCAGTAACAATTTCTCCTCTGTGCTTTGAAGTTTATACTCTTTCAGCGTTACTGGAAGCTGTGGAACTATAATCTTTTTAATTAAAAAACAAAAAAAAAAACCCAGAAAACAGTTTTACTCTTTAGAAACTTACTCTTTTTGTCTAGGATGACCTAATGCACGTACGTAAGAATGAGTCTCGATTTCTATAGTTGCTATTCTAGTCATAATCTCCTACTTTTGGATGTGATTTATTCAGAGAGGCAGTATTGGCTTCAGGTAATTCCCACTCCAGGCAAAAGTGCCAAAAACGTTTATGTTTCTGCTTGTTCAGGCATCAGGAGGACAAGAGAAGCCGCAACCTCCTCATGCCAAGGATGGTCCATCTTCCTCTGAGATTTGCCCACGTGTGAGTTTGGGTTTTTCACTAGGAGACAAGTCAGCTGCACGGAGCTCCTAATCCTCTCTCCTAGGCAAAATAACCTAGAGGACAAAATCTGTTGCACAGGCACACATTATTGTAACTAATCGTCACTTTTTTTATTGCACTGAAAATTGTGGCAGCGCAAATAGGTCAAAATAGTCCCCCTGTGGGAGCTAATTCATCTTGGTGTTGAAAGCACGTGGTAATAGACATTTGTTAACTTAGAGGGACAGATAGTTACAAGCCAGTCACTGGACCAGATGCTTTAGCTAATGTTTCATGGGTTGACCTCTTGAGTTTGTATCTCATTTTTGGTTCTTTATTCTTAGTTTTCCCCCCCAGAGGCAGTTTTCAAATACTCATGTGGCTTCGTTGGTGACCCATAGTGCGGAATAACATCCATTTAGCCTGGCATCAAAGGGTCTGAGAAACTTAAACCCTGGTTTTCTGGGATTACAGGTAGAACATAAAGCTAAGATTTCCAGAAGAAATTGGACATAAGTGACCCGCTGACTATGGAAAGTGGGTACCTGATGTCTTAATTTCCTCCCTGAAACATTGTGCAGCTTTTCAAACAACTTTTCTCGCCCCTGTTTTCAGAGCACAGTGTGCATTCTAACACATCTGCCTTCTGATAACATTAGATGGACATTTAAGAAGTGCTTTCTTAAATTATAGATTTACATATGTTCATTACTGAAGCTCCTGCTCAGTATATGTAGAGGATCCTTTGTTCCTTATGCAAGGTGCACTTGCAGAGTGGAAAAAATAAAAATAAAAATAATCCATTCTCATCACAGTAGGTTTATCCTCTCATAAATTTTTAGTCTCACAGATGACAAGAAGAGATGACCAAGAGTGATGATTTACAAGAACTCTAACACCCATAGCTTGTTAAATCCTTGCTTCTACAGCAACAGATTATGCAGCCTGTTTTTACAACAATGTGTTGCACTGGTTTAGGGAAAGCATTCTGGATGTAACTTGGCATTTTCATCCAAGACAAGTGTAATTCTTCTGGGAATAAATTCAAGGATCTAGAGACATACATTACCAAATACCGACTGTCGTGATTCAGTGATAGTCTTTGGGGGATGTATAGGAGATTTAACAGCTGGGGAAGGAGGTTTAAATGCCAAGGAACAGCTAAGTCGCCATAGGTTTCATGCTTGGAGAAAACATACATTTTGATTTTAAGGTACATCTGGTGATGTTTGGACTATCTTTGTAACCATCATCTATGAGGAACAGGATGCTAATCAGCCTTTAATCTATGAAATGAGCATTGATTCAGTCTAGTTCCCCAAATTTAGTATTCCATGACACTTATATTTCTTGTAGATTGTAAATGTAGATGAATACAAAACCACATATATTCCAGTTCCTAGATGTCAAATGTGTTTGTGTTGAAAGATCCATTTTAAAGTAAATATTCCTGCTGTCAGCTGAACCAACCAACCCATTTTATGTCCATTGAGATAGTTGCAATCTCCAGTAGCACTTTAGATGGCTTTCACTGGGTTTTAGCAAGTGCATCAGTTTTTTGTTTGTTTGGGTGGGTTTTGTTTGTTTTAATGCAGTCAGCAGTGGTCAGAACTGCTCTTCTACTGTTTTAGAGCCAAACTAATTAAACTTAAGTTGACGAGGATTTATAGTAATCATACTTCATTTCATTTGTTAGAATCCCCTAATGGAAAAAAATGAACCAGTTTTATTGATCTGTTTTTACCCAGAGACGTTCACAAGCAAACAACAGTGATTTTTTTTCTGTTTTATTAATTCATTGTTGGATGTAGTGTGTGTGTGTGTGTATATATATATATTAAAAAAAAAAAAAAAGACAATTGCCTGAATGTGAGTAAACACATCATGGTTAAGCATGATACTCAAAAAAAGGAAAAGTATCTTTCATTTATTTTCATTTTAATTGTGAAATGAGTAACTGTAGTGTATATATACATAGTGTTCCGTACTCTTTACTTTACAGCTACTTCATGGATGTGTCTGCCAGCCTTTTGCGCATATTTTGCACCATTTTGTTTAACATTATGGAAAGAGAAGAGTTTCTCAAGCTAATGCATTGCCTTATGTATTTTATCTCTGTACTTGTTGATAAAAGCAGGTAGTGCTTTTGGAATTGTACTCCAGCAGTACACTGGCATTGGTAAATTAGATGCACAGTTACATACCTGTCTCAGGATACCTGGATTTTTCATCAGTAGGTTTTGAAGTATAAAAAGATACTGAACTCATATTTTTGTATGCTGACAACTGTGTAGGTTTGATTTTTTTTTTTTTTTTTTTTATATATATACTGCATATATCAATCAAGTTTTCCTAAAGAAAATGTATTATTATGGCTGTTTCCCTTTCTCTGCTAGAAGATGTGGGTTTATGTTTTCTTGTAATGTGTGTGTAAATGAATATACAGCCTTGCACGGTCACACAGATGTTACTACCAGTGAGAAATTTCAGATTGTGCAGAGGCCAATCAAGTAGCCATTTCTTATGGTGGTTTTTTTTTTTCTGCAAAAATAACATCTCCATGCTAGAAATTCTGTATGGCTAGAATGGAACTAATTTAGGAATAACTTTTTTGCTTCAGTTTAGAGTCCTGTGGAGTGTTCAAAGTAGCCATGACATTTCTTCAAGGATTTAGATTGGGAATTTCATGGGAATATCTGCAACTTCTTTTGTGTGTTGATGTCCTGTCTGTACCATGCACCAGATTTAAAAGACTAAGCAGAATTATTAATGTTTTAACACCCTGTATATAGTGTATGTATTTGGTTATACTTGTGTTACAGTTTAAAAATGAACTTAATTTCTGCATTGATTATTGCACACGTTTTTCAAATGAAGAATATATTGTCTCATTAAGCACAAGAGAGTGTTACTGCTTTGAAATATTACCTATAAGTACAGCCATACACAGAATCTCTCGCTGAGCTTTTGTTTGAGAACAGTCAAACTAGCAGCTCTGTGGGTAGTTGAGTCTGTTAGGAGTAACCTTAGGAATTTCATGTTAGATATCCCTGAAACATGGATTTAAATGACTATTCCCTTTTCTTTTTTCTTCTTGTAAAGTGCCCGTGTAGCATATATAGCAGTTGCTGTATTGATTATGGGTTAAACTAATACTGTGTACTTTTAGATCTAGGGTTTATTTTTTTAGTCCACCTATTAAAGACTGGAACGGTAACAATGTATTACAAAATGTCAGACAGCAATAAAACCATTCATAATATGGCCACTGCACATCTCTTCATTTGTAAGCAAGACATAAGTTTTGGGGAATTTGGGGGAGTCTTTGACCTTTTCAGTATGTTTGCTCTTGGAATTCTGCTGCAGGAGAATAGAAATTAAACTTCTAGAAATACATGTTTGTAAAAGGAATGTTTGGGTTTTTTTGAGGATCCAGGCCCGATCTGGGTTCTTTGCTGACAATTACAGTATGTCTTCTTAACCAAGTGGAAACTGAAGCCTGCACGAGCAGTAGTCCCTGTAGTTTCTGAAGGCTGGAAGAAGGGAGAAGACAGGCTTGAAAATCCCTTTCAGGCCCTGTGGCGCTGTTACTGCCCCATAAAGGTCCAAAACATCCATAGTTTCTGGCATCCTCTTGTCTGAAAACCAAAGTGTGAAATGGTTGTCACCTGTTTGCTTCTTTGCATAAAAGAGTTGGGCGGAGAGAAACCTTATGAAGTTCAACAAGGGCAAGTGTAGGGTGCTGCACCTGGGGAGGAATAACCCCCTGCACCAGGACAGGTTGGGGGTGACCTGCTGGAGAGCAGCTCTGAGGAGAAAGACCTGGGAGTCCTGGTGGACAATAGGATGACTGTGAGCCAGCAATGGGCCCTGGTGGCCAAGAAGGCCAATGGCATCCTGTGGACATCAGGATGACTGTGGCCAGCAGGTCCAGTGAGGTCATCCTCCCCCTCTGCTCTGCCCTTCCAGATGAAGCCCCATCTGGAGTAATAAATAGTGCTTTTGAAACAACTTCTGAGAAATATATCAATGATACCATGGTAGCACTTGGGTGTTGTCCAGTAATTTCTCATTTTCATGAGAAAATATTGCTATCATGATGATTTGAAAGTCAAAATGTCTGCAAAGGGACTTGCTACACTTACATGTCAGAGGTCATGTGAGGCCCAGTGTGAGTGTGAGTCCACAATTCCAAAAAGATAATGTATCTTTGCCTCACATCAAAGTATGTGTCAGCTGATCTTTGCAAGTTAAGACACTTCCTTTTAAATGTTACTCATAAAGTTACTTTTATTATGTATTTGATTGCTGCTTTTTTTTTTTTTTTTAAATGGCTCATTATGTCTTGCAGAAACAGGATAGATGATGCTCATACTTTGCTTATGCTAATGAAGTGGAATTGCTGACAATTACTCCATTCTTGCTTGTAGAAATCTTAATTATCTGAAACTGCTCTCTCAGATAGTACTCTATTTTTTTTGCCCCCACTTATATCTTTACACATTTTCCTCTGTGGAGCTGCCATCTCCTGGGTGGATCTTGAAACCTGTGTTATGGGTAGCCTTTAGTCCCATTTTCTGCTGTTTCTGACTGGGCTTTCTGGATGGACTCTGCAGCTGATTCAGTATTTCGTCTTGTCTGATGATCCCTGGATGTCAGCAGAACCTGTTGTCACCCTGGTCCTGCCAAGGGGAGGCTGCTGGGCTGTGTTCACCCACAGGTCCTGGCTTGTCCTCCCTTGGGGAGTGGACCCACTGTTGCTGCTCCCTGAGAGAAACATTCAGTGCTGGTACAGGTTCTGCCATGGCTAAATTACGAGTGGCTTGCGTTGCATTAAGGCAGATGAATAGAGTGCTGTTGGGGGAAGAAGTGCCCATTTCCAGTCACAAGACAGATGGGAGGTCTCTTCCATTGCTTTTAATGTTGGCACTAGGGGTGGCATCTAAAAATGCTGTATAGCCCTAATTTGGCAAAAAGATTTGAAACTGCATCTCCAGAACCTGACAGGATGGGGCTGGGGTGGGGATGAGGAGATGTAGAGAAGGAGTGCAAGGTAAGACAAGTGCTGAGCAGTGTCAACAGAGCAATGAAATGTCCTGAAGATTTGACTTCAGTGTTGCCAAGTATTTAGCACAGTTGGTGTGTTATTAAACAACTTCATCATTTCGAGAAGACCCAATGTAAATTGTTATTATTTTGACTTGCATCCAGAACATTTTTTTAAAGCTCTAGGTTTTAGCTAGTCGTGTTTTGTTCATATTATTTAGATTTCTTCATCAGGGCAGAAGGGATTTTAAGATCCAGAATGAGCAATTGGTATCTTTCCTTGTGAAGCCTAGCAGCCTCTAAAAGTAGGAGGAAATTGCACTGCATATATTCTGGAAGCATAATCAAATATAAGGGACACCAATAGGTTTTGATTCTGCTTTCTTTTAAATGAATAACCAAATTTTCATTGACTACAGACAATGAATCCATAATACTGGGATTATTATGCCAGAACCGGACAAGCTTGAATGCTTGTCAACATCTTTAGGTCATCTAATTAATGAAACTATTCATGTCTCGAGACAGAAAGCTTGACTGGAAATGAGAAGCAGACCACGTGTAATCAATGAGGTTTTGTCATCAACCAGCCATACAGTAGGTCTAATCAAACCAATTCAGGGCCTGATTGCGAGCAAATGAACATCAGAACAGCATTAACTAATGTCAGTGCATCATCGGGAAAGTTAATGACAAAGTATTGCCCAGATTAAGAGAGAAATAATGTCCGATCCTGAACAGTGCTACTTCCTTGCATTGTAATGCACTTCAGAATACGGTGAGTGGTGGTTGAGTTTGAGTTCAAGACAAAGTAAAGCTTTATGGAATGTTTAGCAACAATTAGATGCTGTTCCGAAATCGGAAAACACAAAGCTTTCATATATTGAGAAGTAGGGTCAGTGGTTGGAATTTTGTCAACACACCCTGGAAAATTGGTAGCTTGGGAAAAATAGGGAAAAAGTATAATCATCTGCCAATTTTAAAGGCCATTTGTGGGCCTGATACAGACAGAACAGACAGCAGGCTATCATTTCTGGAGTAGTTCCCATGACTTTGAGGTACAGCATTAATATTTGAAACTACAGTTTGGGACCAAAGTACATTATCTGGATACTCATCACACAACAGTCATGAGAAGAAAGAGAATCTTTTTTTAATCTGAATCCTTATCTTTTAAAGAAACACAAAGTCCCTATGTAATCATAGCTTCTATTTTTACTTCTAATGCGAGAAATAATCAGTGTCCTCAGTAACAAAACGGTGTTAAATGGGATTTTAAGACTTTTTTTTTTCTTTTTTATTTAAGAAATGGATTTGTTCATGCCAGTGAGATGCCTTTCAGAGGAACAGTAGAAGTTAAGATTCCAGTCACATAAATGTTATGGGTGTCTGTTTTCTTTCAAAACTTTTCTTGAAGACCAGAGTCTCTTTGGAGCTTCCTGCAGGTGCATGGGTCTCTGGTGAGCAGCCAGGCAAAGACAGGACTCTGAAGATGGAGGAGTCACAAAAGTGCTTTCTGCCAAGATTGTGGTAAAAATGCACCCTGTTTCCATTGGAGTTCAGCTGGGATCTAATCAAGCTTAGAACAAAAAATACAGTTCACTATAGCGAAAGTAGAATATAAGCCTTACTGATGGTCTTTCGTATTTCTGGTTGCTAGAAAAATAGGAAGTAGATATTCTGTACCATTTAGAATAAAAGTGGGACAACTGCTTATATCCTGTTTTAAAATGGTAATAAAGTTTGAATGAGAAGGGGAGAAAAACCAGTGGAAATCCCTAATTTTTCCCTAGGTATCCTTCATATTTAAATTTGCTTTCGGCCACATTAGATCAAAAGAATGAGCATGTATCCCTCGTTATGATCAGGATTTCAGTAAAATTCAATGCAGGTCAAAATTTTCTCAACACAGAAAGGACATGGATCTGTTGGAACGGGTCCAGCAGAGGGCCACAAGGATGATCAGAGGGATGGAGCACCTCTGCTATGAAGACAGGCTGAGACAGCTGGGGTTGTTCAGCCTGGAGAATAGAAGACTCTGGGCAGACCTTATAAAAGCCTATCAATGCCTGACGGGAACCTACAGAAGAGCTGGAGAGGGACTCTTTGTCAGGAAGTGTAGTGACAGGACAAGGGGCAACGGTTTTAAATTGGAAGAGAACTGGAAGAGATTAGATCTCGGGACGACATTCTTTGCTGTGAGGGTGGTGAGACACTGGAAGAGGTTGCCCAGAGAAGCTGTGGCTGCCCCATCCCTGGAGGGGTTCAAGGCCAGGCTGGATGGGGCTTGGAGCAACCTGGTCTGGTGGGAGGTGTCCCTGCCCATGGCAGGGGGTTGGAACTCTATGATCTTTAAGGTCCCTTCCAACTCTAACCATTCTATGATTCTAAGTAGAAAGCCTGATATAAACCGAGGAACTCTTTCTACTGTTCTTCCACTCTCCAAATGCTATTTCCCTGTTTCCAAACACCAGTAATCCCTACGAATGTTCCTCGGAGGAGATCAGTGGGGAGGACAAAGAAGACACCAGTATGGAAAATGGACTCTGCTCATGTTCAAAGGAGAGGAAATCACAAGTGCCAACGGCTTTTCCGATGTGCTGGGTCACAACCATTTTCTGTTTCGTTCAGCCTTGGTCGGGTGTGTTTCATGGAGCAGGGCTCTTGGTGCAGTGCAGAGATACAGACCCCACCGGATTATTTCAAAGTTGGGACACGTGGAAGTAGGTCTGCTTTGAATAAGGTGAGTGACGTGGGAGAAATGTGGTTCCTCTTCTTGTGAAATTTGCTCTTTGGATCACATACAGGACTGTTCAAATATGCTGCTCTGGGAATTAAGACTTTTTGTCAACCTCGATCTAAGCAGCCAGTCTACTGGAAAATTATCTGCTATCTATCTGTGTTTTGGAGTGGGAGGAATAACCCCACACGCTGGTACAGGCTGGGGCTGAGCTTCTGGAGAGCAGCTCTGCGGAGAGAGACCCTGGAGTCCTGGTGGACAACAGGATGCCCACTATCTGTGTTTGTATCTATCTGCGGAGAGAGGCCCTGGAGTCCTGGTGGGCAGCAAGTTTCCCAGGAGCCAGCAATGTACCCTTGTGGCCAAGAAGGCCAATGGCATCCTGGGGTGCATCAAGGAGAGTGTGACCGGCAGGTTGAGCGAGGTCATCCTCCCCCTCTACTCTGCCCTGGTGAGGCCCCATCTGGAGCACTGGGTCCAGTTTTGGACTCCCCAGTTCAAGGACAGGGAGCTACTGGAAAGAGTCCAGTAGAGGCTACAAAGGGACTGGAGCACCTCTCTGATGAGGAAAGGCTGAGGGACGTGGGTCTGTTTAGCCTGGAGAAGACTGAGGGGACTTCATCAGTGCTTATCAATATCCAAAGGGTGGATGTCACAAGGATGGGGTCAGGCTCTTCTCAGTGATGCCTGGTGACAGGACAAAGGGCAATGGACACAAGTTGGAATGCAGGAAGTTCCATCTAAATATGAGGAAGAACTTCTTTCCTGTGAGGGTGGCAGAGCCCTGGAAGAGGCTGCCCAGAGCGGTGGTGGGCTCCTTCTCTGGGGATATTCAAAACCCACCTGGATGCATTCCTGTTCAGCCTCCCCTGTCTGGTAGGGTGTATAGGTGTATATATATAGGTATATATATATATACAGGTATATATATATAGGTATAACAAGATAATATCTTGTTAAGCTTTCTGAAGCCTAGTCCAAATGATTTCCTTGGCAGTTAAGTATCAAAATGCTTTCGAAAATCCCACCAGGCTGTCTCCACCCTCTGAAGTTAAGTATCCAAATGCTTTTGAAAATCCCACCAGGCTGTCTCCACCCTCTGTAAAGAGATAGCTTTAAGAATCTTATCTAGATGCATATAAAATGTAAGATGAAGGAGGTAATATTCATGGTGTCATAAACTTCCTTCAGAACAGAAGTGAAATACCAGTTCTTATAAACAAACTCGATATTTCATTTATGATTTTCCAGTCATAAGAGCGGTGCACATTTTTTTCATGCTCACGCAAAGATCCAGTATTTAATATTGTCAAAGCAACAGCCTTTCCCTTGTAACTCAATTCACCATGGATTTGTCTAATTTGTCTCGAGTCATTGCTGTGGAGACCTTTCCCCGTAACTGCCAATCCCTGTGTATGGCAAGTTATATTTAAATCCTTACTGGCAAAATGATCAGCTATTCAGAGATTCTGGCTCGTATTCAGACCTTCCTCTTCTCTAACCTCCTTTCCAAATGTCCTTGAATATATAAATGTCTCGGCTAAGCACCTAATGACAGGCTCTCTGGCTGGCTCCCACCCACTGCCAACCTTATTACTCATGTTGTATTGTACCACCACAGCTTCTCAGATATCTCAACCATCCACAGATTTTTAAAAATCGTGCATAACCTGGAAGATCAGAACTCAAGTCAGTTGGTGTTTCTGTTGAAACAGCAGGGGTAGAACTAGTCCCCAACAAGTATTCCCTGAGGAAAGATGCCATAATAATCTTCAAGGATTGTTATACAGTCACCATATTCATGCTGTTGCTCAGTCCTCTGGATACCACATCTTAGGTACATGTGGAAATGTTACATATAATCTCCCTGTCCTATTGCAGGACTGTAACTAAGTTAGGAAGGGAAGATAGTCCATGACCATGGCAAGAAGTCTTGGATCCATTTCCATTCACTAACATGCACTTTAAGTATTGAATTGAGAAGTCTTGGATCCGTTTCCATTCACTAACATGCACTTTAAGTATTTACTTAAGGTAAATACTTAATGCATGGAACCTTTTCTGCTTCAACAGCTGTAAAATGTGAATAATAGTATTCCTTCTACCTTTAAGGTCTTTCAGTTTCTGTTCTCTCTCTATATAAAAGCATCTGAACGCTGCTCACAAGCATCTGTAGCCAAGTTTTGATGCTCTTAATGCCAACCAACCTTTAAAGCCATGATATTTGCGCCAGTAAAATTCCATAGCCAGCTGCCTGCCTGCTTTGGGGTATGTCCCAAACTAGGCAAGTCTCTATGTACTAAATGATTTTGACCTCTTCATGTCCCAAACTATGTCTCTATGTACTAAATGATTTTGACCTCTTTGGAAACACAAAGTAGATATTTCCCTGCTTATTTCTGTAGCAGGAGTTTATTTGAACACAGGTGTCAGCTCAGAGCTCACGCACAACCCTGCAAGCGAGAAGGTACACCCAGGCCACCCTTTCGTAGTTAGGGAGTCCAGCCCACCTGTGTTTATTGATTTTACTGGCAGTAAAGCATGATATACATGCACATGAAGGTGGGAGAGGAAAATCAGTGTCCTCTGGATTTTCTGGAGAATTGATAACTTTTCAGAAGCCACAACTGAGAGAGGGGGTGCGCTGCTGGATCATTCAGTTCTTCTGGCAGAGGCTTCAAGGAACAGCTGAACCCTAATTATTCCACCACATAACTATAGATTATTCCTATAATAAGGGCTTACATGGGCCAGACATGCCAAGACAGGCCCTTGTCAGTACTCTTCAGGCTGTTAGGGTGCTATTTATTCTGAAACTATCAGAATAGAAGCTATGCAATTATATGCTGAGTCTATAATTCTGCGGGTGATAACGAGCTCTGCTTTGCCCTCCATGTTCTAACAAATGGGTCGTTTGCACCAAAATATGTTCAGCAATATTTCTGTATTCTGTCTACGTAGTGAGCAAGACAAGTGAAGTTTTACACCAGTGTATTAATTATTTAGCCTATTCTCATTCCTTAAGCATATAGAATCTTTTTTTTTCCTCAAGTGCCTTTAAATTACCTAACTCAGTGAGGAAGAAGAAGGCAGCTGAGATAAGTAAGCTGGTAAAATGAGTAATTTCATTACACACAGGCTGTGCTCAAAACCCAGTAACATTAATGGCAAAACCTCTTCTGGCCCCGGGTGGTTTTGAAGGAGCCTTCTTTTGAATGAGACAATGAGAGAAAGCTCTCTCACTCCTACAGATGAAATTAAACAAATGATCAGCACGGCAGCATAAAACATTTCAAAGTGGAGTTCTCACAGTCGTGGGGGTTGGAAGCTGGGTGAGTACACAGAGCATTGTATTTTCAGGAAAAAATACAGCCTCTAATCTACAACGTACATTACTGTTTCATGGAGGAAAAACTACTATGGAAGAATTAGAGCAATAGCTTCATCTTTCATATATCCGTAGATTTGAATATGTTTTGGATTGCATTCAGGGTGATTTTTTTTTGGTCATAAACTTTGTTCAGATAATGACAAAATTTTATAGTCTTATTATGACTTGGGCTGAGTAAGTTGTATAAATTGTAGTTTTGTAATTCTGCAAAGAAGGATATGTAGGCTTTAGCCATTGATATTGCTCAGAAGCTATATTAAACATACATAGTTGATTGCCATAGTGTTGTTAATGCCTACGATTATAAGAAAATATATGTTTCAGACTTTCTGCCATTTTTTGTTGGTGGTGGTTATTTTGAAGAGCCTTTGAGGATGCTTAATGCGCAGAAGAATCTCCCAGGCTCAGGTGGCCAAATTGACAGTGGGTTCAATTTAGATTTGACTAAGCCTTAAAATGCTTAAAATGTTGAGACACCATCCCTGAAGGAATTCAAAAGCTGGGTTGAGATAGTGTTTAAAGACATGGTTTAGTAACGTGGGGGTTTTCTTCTCTGTTTTTCCCCACTGGAATTTATGCAACACCAAATATCTTTATCTCCTATGGAAAAAAAACCCCAACTTTAAAAATTATTTTTCTGTGATAAGGAAGATATTAAGAATCTTGTTAGGAGAGAAGGACTATTCACTACTGAAATACTTAAATTATTCTGTACCTGGGACTGAAATAACTAAAATTGTATGTAGGACTAGTATTGATTATTTGGAGTGAATTCCTTTATTTTTAGTGGAGCATTCCCCTCCTAGAAAAAAAATAAAGATGTTTTTTCATGGTTGCACAGTATTTTCAAAATTCTCAGACATGTCTGCTCCTACGGATTCTACTCACTGAAGGATGTTTCAGGGCTCAAACCTCAAGATTAAATTAAAATAAACACAGGGATAAAAAATCTACTTCTTATTATTTTTCCATTTCAGTGCTTGAAGTCATCCCAATGGAAGCTGTCCTGTCTCCCTGGATGAATTTGGAGGGAACTATGTTCAAGTAAGTGGCAATAGACTAAATTTCTTGCTACCTACCTCAGAAACATCTCAGGAATGGCTTTTTATATGCTGTGAAAAGGTTGAAAAACCATTGTGACTTGTCAGTTGAGAAGACCTGCTAAGCAACTACATAAAGCTATAAGATGGAAAGTGCATCAATTTTTCCAGTTTTTCATTGGTTCAGTCTCCTAGAGCTGAATATTGGTTAATGAAAAGCTAGAGCTTTGTTCTTTGCAGTAGAGACAGCCATGTACATCTGAATTAGATTGGTGTTATTGCCTTTGGAAAGCAAAAAGAAAAGAGTGCATTTGGAGCCTCAATAGACTAGAAATTTGCTGGTCCAGTGGTTCCAGAGGCATAAACACCATCCTTATATGGAGCTGCCTCTTGTTCTGTTTGCAATATAAATGTCAGCAAAGACATTTCTATTTGGCTGCATTGAAACAGAGGAGAAGGGGTAGTTAGTTTAAGACTAGATGTGTTTGGCTTTGACTGACTCATTAATGCCTCCAGTAACTTCAATTGTATTCCACCTTCTTGAGCTATCAGTGATGGTACTTATTCAGAATGTCAAGACGTTTCTTTTGGATGGAAGTTAAGAAACACAACTGAATTTGGATTTCAGCATGGTCCAGAGCTCTTACTGTGGTTTTGCATGTCTAAATCAAACCTTGGATCAGAAGCTTCTTAAGTGAAGAATGGTAAGATTTAGGCCCCTGAATGCTTAAGTTATTTTTGAAAACAGGACGTATCAGCCGAGTTGGTGAGTCTCTGCAGTGCTGAGTTTTAAGGAGTTTGGAATATTTTACTATGAGCCTTCATGTTTAGGCCTGTAGCAAAAAAGCTTCTGAGGAAAAGCTTTATGCAGCATGATGGCTACGAATATAAAACCAATCTACAACTATTTCTACAAGGTTTTTCTGCTAAAATGAGGTATTGTTAATATCATGTCTTGCATCTGTGTTCTGCTACATATAATGTATAAAACATTTTGAAAGCTCTTACTGTAAAGGCTTTTTTTGCCAGACAGGAGGTAGAATTTCCTTTGACACTCAGTATTTTGTAAGATTTGTGACACTGAGAAGACAGAGAAGGTTTATATTTCGTACTTAAGCAAAAGCTTCTTGGAAGTTTCCTTTTCTAAAAAAGATACATAGCAGTAGAAAAAAAAAATAATCCTGATGCAGTTTTATTAGGGGTGATACTCTTTTCTGAAGCAACTCTGTAGACTCCAGAGGTCTTACATGACAGCTCCACATGCGCATTATGACCAGATTTAGAGTAGTGAGGACAACCAGAATTTCCACAGATTTCACCAAGATCCTGGTGTGCTTACTGAGGTAGACAGTTCCATCTTGGTGAAACACTGAACATGAGAAAATAAGGCTTATCAGCTCATTGAGAGACTTCAAAATACAATTGGTACAGAAAGAAACTTTTTAAAAGTAATATAATTAAACCATTTTAAAAAATAAAGAAGTGCAAGAAGAATAAATCCAAATAATGAAGCCTGCTATTAAGCACTCACAGAAACTCATCCTCTCCTCCAAAATAAGATTTTTCTAGAACAAGCCTCAATAAGCTGTTATTGCATTGATTTCTAAAAAGGACAGCTCTACAGAAAACAGTGTATCGTGTAAAAAATCAGCCCTAACTTTTTTTTTAATATATATTTATTTTTATATATATTATAATATATATATTGCCAAACTTAGTTCAAAGCCTTCTACAAACCTTTCATGAAGCAAACTGTCATCTTATTATGTTTGAGGTCACCAATGGGACAGAATAAAACTAGGATGAAAGTTGACTCTGCCAAACTTAAAACCAATGAAAACACTTTTACAAAGTGTTTTGCTTTGGTTTGGATATTGTTTTTTGTTTTTAAATACCTCAGCATTTTCAAGCTTTGCCTGACTTTATGTGATAGTCAAGTGATGTGAGTCTTCAAAGATGTCTTTGAAACCCTATAATTTAAATTCCGTACCTAAAGGCTTTGATGCAAGTTCTATCTTCCAAGGAATGAGCCCACCTCAGCCATGCTCATAATGGCTCAAAACTCAAAACTAGCTGGTATGTGCGGTACTACAGAATATTGTGCATTCCCAGAAATAAGAAAGAATGGGCGTTCTTCATATCTTTACTTTTTCCAGAACAAGTGGAGAAAAGGAGAAGACTTCAGCTCCAGACACAGCAAACATCAGGCCCCGGATTTTGAAATTCAAATTGTCCAAACAGCACTGGAGACCATCCTGGAGCAAATCCAGCGTCAGCATCTCTGAATGGCCACAAAGGCAATGACTACCAGAGAAGCTCTGTAAGGAACGTGAAGGCAAGAGGTAAGGGACATTAGAACAAGTCTAACAATGCTTCTGGGAACTTATTAGGTCTCCTCTCATCCCTGACCATCCTGCTATTATGGTGCCCTTTCTTCTGGAAAGCCACCGCCTTCACAACCTCATCTTAGGGTTGACATCAATGCTGTCTGACACAACCACTGGTGGGCTGACCAGTGGGATGCTGTGTACCTTCACACCACAGCTGTGGGTGGTACCAAAACGTGGTTAGTGGTAAATACACTGGAAGATGGGGTGCTATTGTGAGAGGCCTTGATGAGCTGGAGGAACGGGCCCATGGCAACCTTGCAGAGTTCAGTGATGGCAAATGCAAAGTCCTTTGCCTGGAGCAGCAGTAGAGGCTGCGGTAGCTAATTGGGTAGGTGACAGCTCTGCAGCAAAGGGCCTGGGGACTGTAGTGATGAAGCTGATAATGAGTGACCAGTTGCAAAGAAAGCCAACCACATACTGGGCTGTCTTAGAGTGTAAGTAGCAGATCAAGTGAAGTGAGTTATTGCACCTCCTTGGCACATAGTTTAGTAATGTGGGGGGTTCTTTTGTATGGTTTTCTTTTATTTATTTGTTTAGGTTTTTTTATCAGAGTTAGGTTGATGGTTTTTATTTCTTTGGTTTTTTTTATCAGAGTTAGGTTGATGTTTGGACTACATGATCTTAAAGGTCCCTTCCAACCTAGACGATTCTATGATTCTATGGTCACAAGAGAAAATATGGGAAAAGCAGCATGACCAGTGTTGAGGGAAAGACCATTTGTCACTCAAGCACTGGCACAGTTTGCCCCAGACAGACTGTGAAATCCATCCTCATCTGTGGAGATTTTAAACACTGTGCTGGAAAATGCCCTAAGCAATCTGATTTCACTTTGAAGTTAGCATGGCTTTCATCTCCCCTCTAACCTAAATTACTCTTGTTGCTGAATCAGTTGTCACTAGATAAAGGCCTCAGCCACCAGCATGTTCCTTCCAGGCACGCTGACCCCAGGCTGGTTGCCAGCTACTCAGTACAAGCAAATCAAACTCCATGGGCTTCCTGAAGGTTCTAGATGTGGTGAGCCACATTCTCAAATATGGCTGTCTGACTCTGAAAATTCTGGACAGGCTTCTTGGTCATGCCAGGAGTGTTGAACCATGTGTCTTCAACAAATGGCATTGATCTTCTAGCCTCAACCTTCCTCTTTGTTACAAGGAGCCTGGCTAGAATGGTGTCAAACAGGCCAGTGGTCAAAGTGCTGAGCAGCTGATGGAAATGTCTTCTCTATACACAGCCAGTTTTCAAACACCAGTTCTTGCAGGTAGTTGACTATCTACATAGCAATTACTCATGTTACCCAAAGCTGGAGGCCATAGAAAGCCAGATGTACTTCTGAACTGAAGTTGGTAGTTGTGGATACCTCTGGCTGTGTCTACTGCGTGGTGTTTCACCAGATGTCACATGAGAGACCTCTGTACAGGTGTGAAGAGATACAAGGGGTATGTCAAGCTGCACTGCAGCTACTTGTCAGTGTGGGTGACATCAGTGTGCTCAAGAAAGCACTAGTCTTGAACTTGACCTTACCATAAGTAGTTGGCCTCTTTGCCTTTTATGGATCTCAGAGATAACAGAGTCACATATTTATGGTCCTCTACATGCCAAGAACATGATTACATACCACTCACCCAATTATTACTATTGACTTCAACTGTGGGATGTATGTGTTAGTGATTTCATCACACTGTCAAATGAAAGGCAAAGAAAGATAAAGATCAAATGCTTCATCACTTCTGGGTAAAACTATTCGACAACGAAATACAGTAGAAAGGTGAAAGGCCATTTTCAAACTAGTAACATGTTTTCAGCCTTTCTCAAATAGCCCTGGACACCTGCATGGGAGTTAAGAGACTTAATTTTCTGTAGTAAAGAGACTTAGAAAAAGCATAACAAAGAGCCAAAAATAGGAGGAACAGGAAGACCCAGACTGACTACAGTCAAGTGCCATCAAATAGTTGCCTACAGTAGTTGCTTGAATCAAGAATATAATATGACTTTTTGACTAAGTCAGAATTTTTTTACTGTAAAAAAAAGTTTCAATCCAAGAATATATCAAGAAAAGGATTTTAAGTCATCTCCTAAGTTTTAGGGCCTGGATATGAGATGGAGAACAGAATCCTAAAATAGAGCTTTAAAAGGAGACAAGGTATGCATATAAATATTAAAAGGACAAATATTTGGATACTTAGTTTTCTTTGCCACCAATAAAAAGAAAGAATGAGATTCCTCAGGGGAATGCAGAGATGGAAATCTGGCTATAATATAGCCTCCCTATGAGGACTGGAAGACTCTGCTTCCTCCCTTTTTGGAACAGTCTTGATTACCCTTTGAAAAATTAATAACAGAATACAGAGATAGTGATGATAAAGAGTACATGCTCTCATCCCTACAGTGTAGCAGCTGGTTGCAGCACAATGATTCAATGAGATTTAGAGAGCCGAGAATCATTAGAGAAAGAAAAAGCAAAGAATAAACGTGTTTTACTAGAATGAAACAACATACTTTTCTTAGGTGTCTGAATATTCTATAGAAACCCGTACTTTTAAAAAAAAATGCTAGTTCACTCTAAGTACACTTTTTCTGTTAAACCTTTTTTAACAGCTTTGCTTTTTTTATTCACCAGAAAACAAACTTCTCTTTTTTTTTAACTACAACTAAGTTTCACGTATATTGAATGCTGTTGCAAAGAGGATGGGGATTTTTTTTTCCCCTCTGTGTCTTTTGTGTGAAAGACCTCAAATAGCAGAGGAAAACCAAGTGAAAATTAGGAAGTGCTTTCTATTATAATGTGAAGAACTGGAATGGGAAAGGTGTGCAGTCTCTCACACTGTGGGTCTTAAGGAACATATGTGACAAATGTGTGTCACAAGTGATACAGCTGATTTTCTCTTGGACCAAAGAATGGCATAAAGGATGTCTCAAAAATCTTTCTAGACCTAATTTTCGATGTTTTTATGACATTCTAGTAAGAACCTGAGCTTGCCCTAACCCACAGGGCTGATAATGAAACACAGTCAGTGTTCATCCTGTATCATTTGTGGTTTTGCACATCTGCTGGCATCTAGAGAAAAAAAAGCTCTTTCTTTACTTAGAATGTTCAAAGTCCCATTTTGGAACTGATAGTATCTGGTAATTTAGAACAAACATAAAACTACTTCAAAAGCAACCATTACCATAAAAATTCTATTTTAGACTTGAGCAAAGTTATTTTGTTTTATTTTGTGTTAATGTAAAGTTATGCAAAATAGAAGTTAAGCATGAAGATACCCGGTTTTCAGTTGCTATAAATAAGAATGGCATTATTGAAATCAATTAAACTATTTCTGCCTGCTCCAAAAAGTTATCTGATCATAAGCATTTTGCTACACAGCTGTGTGTGCATTAAAGTAGTAAAAATTATTGTCTGCCACTGCTTTTGCTATCTTACCTACCAGGATTTTGAATAAATTGGGTAGTATGTTAAGATCTAAATCCAATAAAATGTAGATTAGAACTAAAGTAGGGGAGATCTATCTCTGGAAAGGCTGGAATTGGAACCAAAAGGAAATGGAGAGGGTATTCTGCACTCTATAGCAAACAGTAATAGTTGGCCCAGCCTGTGAAATATAGAATCATAGAATCATAGAATGGTTTGGGTTGGAAGGGACCTTAAAGATCATCCAGTTCCCACCCCCTGCCCTGGGCAGGGACACCTCCCACCAGACCAGGTTGCTCCAAGCCCCATCCAGCCTGGCCTTGAACCCCTCCAGAGATGGGGCAGCCACAGCTTCTCTGGGCAACCTCTTCCAGTGTCTCACCACCCTCACAGCAAAGAATTTCTTCCTGAGATCTCATCTCAATCTCCCCTCTTTCAGCTTAAAACTATTACCCCTCATCCTATCTCGTCACTCCCTGATCAAGAGTCCCCCTATACAGGACTGGAAGGGGCTCTGAGGTCTCCCTGGTATTTCGTCACTCCCTGATCAAGAGTCCCCCTGTTCGGGACTGGAAGGTTTATAAGGTCTTCCTGGAGCCTTCTCTTCTCCAGGCTGAACAAACGGACTGTGCTTTGATGCTATTTTTTCAAGGCACTTATAACCACACATATGGTCTTGTCGTTCAATTCTTCTCCATCCCTTGGGTGTGATATATACATGCATATGTATACATACACATATGTCCATATACGCATATTTACATATCTATACATATTTAAATCTGTTCTGTTCTTTTGCATTGCCCTGGCTTTTTTCTTTTCCATTTGCTCTCTCCCTCTATGGACTGGTCTGGTGTTTCCTGAGATGCAGCCCACTCAGCTCTTCTTGACTCTGTGCTCATGAAGCTATTAAGATTTGTAAAGTTAAGGGTATGTTTAAATACTTTCAGAAACAAGGACTCAGCTGCCTCTAGACACCTAAATTTAAACATCTGGATATTGCCTTTATTTGATCTTATAATTTCTCTGACTTCTATTACAACAAGGCTAACCTAATTGCCTGTGTGCTCCTACTGGCCCTGGCTCCATTCCTAGATACTGGGAATCCTTACACAGTACATTTTCCAGTCTTTTTGGACTTTTACTTACTTGTGGAAAGCAATTTCTAGCTATGTGCCTTGCTGCTTTGACTTGCTCCTCTTTGTCTAGAAGTTTCTAACCATGCTGAATTCTGCAGTGAATCTTTTTTTCTGACCAAGAAAAATCATTCCATTTGTCATTGCAAGTTTTAATTATCAAGTTTTTCTTCTCACTTGCCTATATATTTAGGATTTTACTATGTCCTATGATGTGGAGTTTTTTTCTAAGTATTACTTTTGATCCCACTTGATTGAAAAATCTTTTTCTTTTAATTTGTCTTACAATTCACCCTCCTGGTTCTGATAATTTATGAATAATCTTCCACCAAATTTCATATGCTAGTCCTTGCTCTGCTTGCAAGGTTATGCAGTATTCTCTGGCATAGTCCTGAAATTCCTACCATAATAGCAATCACTTTTTTTTTTTAAACCTTCCTCACAATGTTTACACAATCTGTTGAGCTGTGTGGCTTATAAACGGACCACAATTCCATTATAAATGTACTGGTTCCTTGCTGTTATGTTCATTCAGTGCATCAATTACAATTTTGCAGTGCTCCTGCAGTCAAGTAGCAGATTTCACATTTGTGGATCTGCTTCCTAAAGAAATTATAATCTTTTCTTCAGAAAACAAACAGCTCTTGCCCACAAAAAAAAAAAACCTGTGCTTTTTAAGATTAATTTTGAATAGTTGGTGAAAAAATGGCAAAATATGCAAGGGTGGGAAAAGAGCAAATGTAGAATCATAGAATGGTTTGGGCTGGAGGGGAACTTTAAAGGTCATTTAGACCAACCCCCCTGCCATGGGCAGGAACATCTGCAACTAGGTCAGGTAGCTCAGAGCCCCCTTCAACCTGACCTTGAATGTTTCCAGGGATGAGGCGTCTACCAACTCTGTGCCAGTGTTTCACCACACTCATTGTAAAAATTTCTTCCTTATATCTAGTCTAAATCTTCCCTCTTTTAGTTTAAAAACATTGCTCCTTGTTCTATTGCAACAGGCCATACTAAAAAGTCTGTTCCCATCCTATAATGAGCCCTCTTTAAGTATTGGAAGGACACAAGAGCCTTCTCTTTTCCAGGCTGGAAAACCCCAACTGCTTCAGCCTTTCCTCATAGGAGAGATGTTCCAAATTTAGAACGTCCAGAAATTAATTTAGAAAGCTTTCTGAAGTGGACTTGGGTCATAATAGGAGTAGAAAGTGGAATTGAGGATTTGGGGGAAGGGTGGGTCTTCTACTTCCTCCTTCTCCCTTGGTTTTTAATTTCTGGAATTGACTTGCATATGCAGAGAGCAGACTCGATGGGTTCTTGCTCAGTACTTGAGCCTTCAATGCAGGGCAAGTTGAAGCCCTTTGGAGAGTTCTGTGTGCCTGATAGCCACTATTCAGTTACATGATTAAAAGGGAGATCCCAATAAATCATAGAATCATAGAATCATAGAATGGCCCAGGCCGGAAGGGACCTCCAAAGGCCATCTAGTCCGACCTCCCCGCAGTCAGCAGGGACACCCCCAACTAGACCAGGTTGCCCAGGGCCTCGTCGAGTCTCTCGTTGAATATCTCCAGGGAAGGGGCCTCAACCACCTCCCTGGGCAACCTGTTCCAGTGCTCCACCACCCTCACAGTGAAGAAATCTTTAGAACAAATTCTGCTACACTCATCCATCTCGGAAAGCATCTTTGTCCACAAATACTCTTGCTATATGTGTTAGTGGAATGTTTTCTATATATGTTAATGGTAATTATATTACTTGGATAAAACCCTTTTGAAGAAGGAAGCCAATTTGATATATGTGTTAGTGGAATGTGTTGTTATATATATGTTAATGGTAATTATATTACTTGGATAAAACCCTTTTGAAGAAGGAAGCCAAATTTGATCAGGAGCTGGAATCCGCTCTTCACCTCACAAATAATTTCTGCAGCCATCCAGTGTCTTCTAGCTTATTTGGCGCTAAATCACACCAGATTAATTGTCAAGTTGCAAATTACTAATTCAATCTACTAAAGCCCCTTTATGTATTTTGGAAGAGCATCTGAACTCGGCGCAGGCTGACTTAAATCAGTTTATATGAGCTGATGAGATCACAGAACAATAAGAACTACTGTTCATTTCTGCCATCATTAAAAAAAAAAGGGGTGGGTGGATGTGAATACAATGACCATATTATACAAAGGAGCCATAAGGACTTGCTAATGACGTTAAATAATAAAGACGAACATATGCATAATAGCATCTAAATAGCTAAAGGTTTCAAAATAAAGTGCTTATTTGGAGCAGAAAACCATGAAAAATTGTTGGTATAGCTGTTTACTGTGAAGCTGAAAGTTCTTGCTGATTTTCATCTGGAGGAGGGAGAAGAGGGACATGTAGGGCAGAGAGTATTTTTTATCCAGTGATAATTACACCCATGAAAGCCACTTTCCTGCCTACTGGCTGGTTTCTGCCACACTCTGCGGAAGAGCATATAAATGTCCTCATGCATAGACAAAAAGGGTTATCGTTAAAGGTATTGCCTGAAAACTCTTCAATTTTTAGGCTTTATCTAACTGAAACTTAAGGTTTTTTTGCATATTTCTGCTGCAAGTATTAATGTGTGTCTCCATTGCAGAACTGGGTAAGACAAAGCTAATCCAATTAAAGGTATTGCCTGAAAACTCTTGGATTTTTAGGCTTTACCTAACTGAAACTTAAGGGTTTTTTTGCATATTTCTGCTGCAAATATTAATGTGTGTCTCCGTTGCAGAACTGGGTAAGACAAAGCTAATCCAAGCAACCAGCACACCTGTATTTTTGCCAAGTCTACATAGTTGCATGTGTTCATTATATAATAACCTATATGAAAAGCTAAACTTTAGAGGGTTGGGGGTGGTGGTGGTGGAAGAATCACAAATCTCTTTGTAATTCATTAAGCTGTACCATTCTACAGTTTTTGTATTAGGAGAAATGTGTATACCAAAGACCTTTACTACCCCCAGCGTGTTATAGCTTATTGGAAGACTTCTAAGAAGCCCACCTGGTAGAAATTCTAACCTATATGAAAAGCTAAACTTTAGAGGGTTGGGGGTGGTGGTGGTGGAAGAATCACAAATCTCTTTGTAATTCATTAAGCTGTACCATTCTACAGTTTTTGTATTAGGAGAAATGTGTATATGTGTTATAGCTTATTGGAAAACTTCTAAGAAGCCCACCTGGTAGAAATTCTGAACCAGAAAAAGAAATGTCTTTTTCAGTTGCTGGTAGAAAATAAGACATTTATATGGAAAAGCTCTTCTTTCACCTGATAACTTAAAAGACTCGATGGCTGGCAGTCCTGTGGTCTAGTCTAATACAGAACAGGAAAATTGTTCTTTCTAGAGTCCTGACCTAAGAAATTTGAAATTTCATACAACTGAAAAATGTCCCCTGCTTTACCCAGGAGTAAAGATCAGGTAAACATAAGAAAAGTGCTGATAGAAAACACAGCACCACAGAAATGTCTTTGTAACACGTAAGATATTTTTTTTTTTCACCTGGATTGCACTTTTGAAAGCTTTTGCAAGTGTTTTAAATGTAATTCTCCTGTGGCTGTCACCTTGCCAAAGTGTTGGGTAGCATTTAAAGAATCTGTTGGGTGGTATATTAATATCAGACTGCAAATAATAATCACAGTCCAGTTGCTTTAGGAAAACTTAATTGAACTGAATGTATATGAAACCCATTTGACTCCTAGTCTGCCACTAGAGAATTTTGGATCTATATGGCACAATTCCTCATGTTTATTTTATCCAAAGTGACATCTCTTTGTCATTAGGATAGATCAATCACTGCAATTTACATCCTCCCAAACCCCAGTTCCAGTCCATTTCTTAAAAGCATGCTACCTCTTCTTGCAGCATGCATTTTGCACACGTCTTATATCTGATTTTATTGTAATCACTCATTTCCTACTGTTCCTTCAGCTCATATATTTTTTGCTCTGCTTGGCACGGTCCTTGGACTATCTCCAAAATGGTCTCTGATCTTATTGTTCAGTAGACGATATGAGAAAACACATCTGATCTTATCCCACAGCTCATCACCACCATTGTATTCCACACAAATTCTCTTAGTCATGCTAGAATTTTTATTTCACTTTAAAAATCTAATGGAAATTCCGTAGGACTTATGAACTAGTCCTTTTACAGGTCACTTTAGTGTCCAAGAAAATCTAAAAGCTTCACTTTTCTCGCTCTCAGAGATAGGTGTTAGTTTTCTATTAATACACGGTGGCAAATCTTATTCTCTGCAATTGTTGAGCGCGAAGCAAACAGCCTTATTTTTGTGTCTCCAAGCTCCAACATCAGTGGGGAGATCATCACTTGGCCAGTCCAGGTTGGACACTGAAGGCTACATGTGTCCTCATACTCTTTAATTCCGTGTGGGTGTAGGGATGGGCTGATCTGAAGCCTTTATAAAGAAAAGGGTGTGTTTTGGGGCCTGAGCAGTTCCTTTATCCCATGCTCTTGTGTCGCTTTGTTTTGAAATGATACCCCGATTCCTTCCTTGCACCCATCTGGGCTTTGCTGGCTTTCTCTGTGCTCCGTGGGGCTCTTGACTCCATTACCAACACTCTCTGCCACTTCATCCTTTGCCTCAGAGTCTGAGGGCAGGGTTTCATCTAAAGAACACAATGCCTTAATCCAGTAATTTTGATGTATATAAGCTTCTCTTTCAACAGCCTTGTAATTATATTATATTCTCATAAAATAAACTGCAATTACAGTCAATTTCCTGATTTAGCTACTACCCAGACCAATTGCATTATATTTGTCTTTAAACATATTGTATACATTTGCATTTCTGATATGTTGTTTTTCAAGCTTCTTGAATGGGAGCTGAAACTAAATTATACTCTGTTCCGTACTTGCAAGGAAAATGTCTTCTTGCAGTATTTCCATTTCCCTCCTTTGTCCATGCAACGGTTTCTGTGAACACTTAAAACTGCTTTAAAACCACTTTAAAATACATTTAAAATGTTTTAAAAATAATTCTCAGGTGGCAGTTTCTCTCCTGCTCTCCTTAGATAGTATCCTCATGGGAAGGAGTGATTTTAACCTCCTTCAGATACCAGAACCAGATACTTTCGTAAAATTATGTATTTTTTTAATTTATTGAATGAAAATTTCAAGAGGATGCCCATATGCAAGCCAGCTTTTGACTGGAATGTACTGGTTTAAGGTGCTGGTTATAGTGGAATGGGAATTCGTATTTGAAACAGGAGTTTATTCAGATCATGAGAAACACTAACAAACTAGAATATTAACATTTCTTATTGCCAGCCTACTTCTAAATTAAGAAACAGATTTTATTTCTATAAGAGTTAATTTTATCATGAAAAGACTTATATCTTGTGCTGGTGTGTATCCTACTTGAATTTCTGTTAATACACAATGCAGCAGAAAACAGTTCATCAATTTGGATCAGCCAGTCACAACTTTATAAAGGAAATATATTTGTACATAGCTTCGTGGCTGTCATGCACAATGACTCAAATGGGAATGCATTTTTAAACTAAAAAGGTGTACAAATTCTGCTGTGATGATAGCAAATAAAACTTTTTGGAGAAATATTCCAAATGTTAATATTCCAGTAAATGTCAGAGATTATAAACTTTTCACCATTGCAGACTATGGATTCACTGAATAAGGGCAGTGATTGAGTTTGAAAAAGTCTTGCCAAGAATGGTGGGTGGAAGGGAGATGATTGAAGGATTTTGAAAATCAGTGCAAGTTCAATCTCAGTACAGAGCTGAATGAAACTTGATGATGGAGGAGAACATCTGCAATGAAATAATTCTTTCTACAGAGCTGGTGTTGGATCACCACAATTATTTTTCTGTCCTAAGGAGCTTGAGCAGGAGACTAAAATGGTGATTTCTTGAAGCAAGAGTTTACCGTTTGTGGAGACAGAAGACTAAATCCTGAGGTGAGGTTTTTTAATGTCATTGAAACAAAGTTGTATTGAAGCTGGTTACCTTTATAATTGAACCGCAACATTAGATTTGCAAAGTTAAAGAAAAATATCTTTACTACACGTTTCAGCAGAGGCAGCTGAGAAAGGCAAAATAAAGCCTAAAGCAAGAAAACCTGAAATTCCTATCCTTGGAATCCATGTTAGCATCTGAGATGAGAGTAGTTATTGCAGATGCTGGGAGAAAGCATTTTTTCAGTGGCAGAAATGCTTCATCTCTGCCAAGTAAAGGGGTAGAAGGAACAGTGGGGTGTGTAAGAGGCCTTCACAGACTGGACAGAGAAAACAGTGCAAAGTAGGAAAACAGAGAGATGCAGATTTTACCGTAGGAAAATGCATTGTCAGTGAACATATGGATTCTGTGTGATGTGCTTAGGTACCAGAGACCAAAACCCAGTCATCTGCTTCTTTTTTCCCTGCACTAATATTGAATTTGCAGAGCATCCTTACTAATAAACAATAAAGAAGTAGATAATGCGCTTACCTACTTTGATAGATAAATGTACTCATCTGTTTTGAATACCTCTCCCTAGCAATCATAAATGATAAATAAGAAGTAAATAGAGGGAAAAGAAATGGGAAAAAACATCTGAGAAAGGGGGTACTGCACTCCTGAATGTGCTTGTGCATTAATTGTTTAGGAGAATGTTCACTACCATCGTAACCTCCGATAACTATCCAAACTGATTTTCCAAAACTTTTGAAATGTTCCAAATATTAGTGTACTTTATCTAAAGCTCAGTAATAGCAGCCTGTGTACATGCTCACAATCTGTTGGCAATACTGACAATGCTGTTATCGTTCTTACATTTTCTCTGTTCTGAACAGACTGTTCATTCATGCTTTTTTTTTTTCTCAAGTGCAGCATGTTGCTGCTTGAGAAAAAGGCTGCACCAACAAACCTGGCAGATCAATATATTTCTGTTTTCTGAAATAGAACTTCTCAAAATTGCTTTCAGAGCTTCAGGCTTTCTGCTCTTTTTACCCTTTATCCTTACTGTGGACCTGACACTGATCCTACTAAATTTGGAGGCATAGGCTCTGTCTTGCTAGTGTTCTCCTCCAGCATTTGCCAAAAAGCCTTAAAAGCCATACAAATTAAAAAAGAAAATAATTCTTCTGCTTATCTTTGACAATGTGGTGAAGTCCATAAATTACAGTCTTTCAAGTCTGTACTAGTGCTTACCTAACAATTAGAAAACAGTTCCTGTTGTAAAGAAAGCCACTCTGCTGAATTTCTATAGCGCATTATGAAAAATACACTATAATTCTATACGGGTCAGTTGGCGTGATGTTTTCCCACAAAATAAAACGTCCAAGACTCAGTCTACAAATCCAGCCAGAACAGAACTGCGTTCCAATTAATGTAAACACACTAGTAGGAAGATTTAAAGCAAGTCAGCCAATGATTACCAAAATATTAAAAATCTTGACTCCTAGAACACTTAAAAATACAATTAATAGTTAATTGTAGAGTTGTTTATAAGCACTGAATTAGTACCTCTATAATATATGTAGCCTATACTTGCATGTTTTATTCTTTTGAGGGAAAGTTACTACCAACCTGTATATTATATTTTATGAGTAGAATTTGGAATTTAAATTTTCTGATAAGAACGTGACTGAACTTAACATATTTCTGAAAGTAGATAATACAGTCCTCTATTTGCATGAAAAAGTTTCCAGCAAAATAACCATCTACATCTTTTCATAGAAAAGCTCAGACACAGGTAACCTAGTCCCCAAATGAGCCTTTCAATTTTGCTACAGAAGATAATCCTTTATTTCAAAATTGTTTAGGACAATGAAGCTTATGAAATGTAAATTGCTTTATCAAGTGCTCGAAAATTAATCCTAGATGAAAAATACATTTTAAAATGTTATTAGGGATGTCATGTTACTAATAACAAGCCAAGCTTTTCCCTCTATTTTAGTACAGGAGACAAATTAAATTACCTTTTTGCTAATTGTCTGATATATGTTCTTATTGTAAAGCATATTCTTTTGAATGCTTCAAGTTCGTAATTGCTAGTGGGAGACAGCTGTATGGTTAAGATTTGGTGTATCAGGTGGAAAATGAAGCTCATTTCATGAAACTCAGGCCTATGAAGACCTGCACATATGCTGCCTTAGGAAAAATCAGCTGAAACTTTATGAAGGCAGATAGATGCGGAAATTTTCACAGCAGAAATATCAATCTCCCCTTCCAATTAAGCAAATCACCCATGATGAAGTAACCTTGCGTCCAGCGTTTTCCATGAGAAACAAACCCAAGGGGATGGATCCCAAGCCAAGAATTTTTCCCCTTTAGAAAGAATCAGATGTGTGTGTGATGGCTGCAACGCTGCCAAGGGCGAGCATTCAATGGTACGTTCAGTCCAAGGTCCTTGTCCTCCTCTTCAAGGACTGTAATGGGCATCGACATTAATATTTCAAGGACTTCCTCTAATTTCACATCCCTCTGAGTATAAGAAGTAATCACCTAGGGAGATATTATTACCGAATAGTTGCTAAGCTTCCTACCACAGGAAATTAAATGGGATCATTTTTAGCCTCCCTCTCACTAAAAAGCAACACATACCTCTTTGCCTGGATTTTTTGTGTGAAGACAGCAATCTTCAGGATGGTAAATTTTCAATTTTTTAGCTCTTGTCCCTGGGTATTGTCTTCAAATCCAGCTCCATTATGTCTGGAAAAGAAGATACAGCAGCGTTGCCAACTCATATATTTTTTACCATTACTCTTTTTATGTTTAGTGTTGGATTGTTTTCTGCCTCTAGTTCCTGCAATCAAATGGCTACAACAGAATCTTTGCTTTCCCTATAAAAAATGATTTACTGGTGATCAGATCACAGCTTTGTGTCAAGGGAGGAGGCAGGGGAAGAAGGGGACCCAGAGGCCTCGAAACTGTGAAATTTAAAGGTTTAAAATCTATTTTAAGGTTTCTCTTGATGATTTTGGCTTAGACCCATTTTTTTTTTCTTTTTTTAAATGCTGGAAGTTCGCATTACTGGTATGCTCACTGAGCATAATCCAGTTCATTCTTGGGAATGTTCTGGTAATATAAAGCAACCTGGAAAACAGCCTTCTGTGCATTTGGGGGACTCCTGATGAGTAAAGAGAATCCTTGAGTAGTGTTAAATTGTGTTAAGAGCTGAGTCCGAGTTGCATACACAAAAGCTAACTTGAGCACCTGAAAAACAGTTGTCCTCAACTTCCGCTGTCTAGATTAGTTTCTGCAGTGGTTTAGCAGCTTTAGTAACAATTACCTCCTTTTAATATATCGCTGGAGGAGTGTTTATCGGCAGCTAAAGCTTCCCAGCCTTCCTAGGTTAGAGTTAGCTGTGACTGATCTCCTCTGCTGGCTGTCCCCCCACCTCAAAAACATCATCTTTAAAATATTTACCTTTAAGCGCCTGACAACCTAACTTATGTGTACGTTTTCAGCTCAAAAACATGCTAAAATCCTTGGTGGTTCAGAGCCTACGTGACTTGACCATCGCAAGCAACGAGGATACAGTTAGCAGTGCAAACATTTAGAATAGTTATGCAGGGAGTACACAAGCATATTCCAGGTTCATAAACCCTTCCTCTGCTGGCTGTCCCCCCACCCCAAAAACATAATCTTTAAAATATTTACCTTTAAGCGCCTGACAACCTAACTTACATGTACGTTTTCAGCTCAAAAGCATGCTAAAATCCTTGGTGGTTCAGAGCCTACGTGACTTGACCATCGCAAGCAACGAGGATACAGTTAGCAGTGCAAACATTTAGAATAGTTATGCAGGGAGTACACAAGCATATTCCAGGTTCATAAACCCTTAGGTAAACCTGTCTGAATGCAACATGCAGGCAGAAGCGTAATCGGACCACAGCGTGACCCAGAGCTTCTTTGTGGCCATCTCCCAGACCTTCCCTCACAGCGGTTGAGCAGGCATTGACCCAGGTGAGTAGAGTGTGACTCTTTATTCCCCTCTAGCGGCTGGTCTCCATAATATTGGAGTTATTAGTCATGGGCTGGAAGAACTAGAGCAGACCCTTGGGACAGGCAGTACGTGCCAAAACGACTCGAGTACTGTGTCCAGTTTTGGGCCCCCTACCACAAGAGGGACATTGAGGTGCTGGAGCGGGTCCAGAGAAGGGCAACGAAGCTGGTGAGGGGTCTGGAGCACAAGTCTTGTGAGGAGAGGCTGAGGGAACTGGGGTTGTTCAGTCTGGGGAAGAGGAGACTGAGGGGAGACCTTATCGCTCTCTACAAGTACCTGAAAGGAAGGTGTAGAGAGACGGGGGTCGGTCTCTTCTTCCAAGTTACAGATGATAGGACAAGGGGTAATGGCTTCAAGTTGTGCCAGGGGAAGTTCAGGTTGGATATTAGGAAACATTTCTTTACTGAAAGGGTAATCCAGCATTGGAATGGGCTGCCCAGGGAGGTGGTGGAGTCACCATCCCTGGAGGTATTTAAGAAACGTGTAGACATGGTTCTTCAGGGCATGCTCTAGTGCCCAAGATTACTGGTTTGTGGTGGGGTGCTGTGTGGGTGGGTA
>NW_015090814.1:3737957-3745577 GCF_001431845.1 Calidris pugnax
TTTTTTTTTTTTTTTTTTTTTTTTGTGGTTGGACTCGATGATCTCTGAGGTCCCTTCCAACCACTACGATTCTGTGATTCTGTGATTCAGCCCCCGCTGCCACCCACGCCACCAGTGCACGCACAAACGCTCTGCCGTCCAGCAGGGCTATAGAGGGAGGGGAAAGGAACAGCTTTTGAAGGCTTGTATTTTTATAAACAAACAATTAAATTAGTACTTGTATCCCACAGAAAGGAAGAAGAATGTAACTGTCAGTTGTAAGTCTTCTATTTGATTATTTGAGTCCCTGGGTGTTAGTGTAGCTGAATATGAATCTGGACTATCCATCTTTAGGGGGGTACCAAGAGCTCTGCGCTGTAGTCTCCACTGGCTTCCTAATAATGCCTGTCCGTAGTCTTCTGTACTGCACTTAAATTGTAAAATCTCAGAGCAGGTTTGTCCTTGAAACGTATTTAATATACACAGCCAGGTCCTGCTCCGTTATCAGTGTGCTCATAAGTACTGCCGCTTTTCCTTTTACTTATGTATTATGTTTATGTGTAGGCAAACAGAAGGAAAAGAACTATAAAAGCGCCCAAAATGGATACAAGCTCCAATAAAGTCTTGAAAGAGTAGTGATTTCTATTACCATAGACTCATAGAATTTCCCAGGCCAGAAGGGACCTCCAAGGGTCATCTAGTCTGACCTCCCCGCAGTCAGCAGGGACACCCCCAACTAGACCAGGTTGCCCAGGGCCTCGTCGAGCCTCTCCTTGAATATCTCCAGGGAAGGGGCCTCAACCACCTCCCTGGGCAACCTGTTCCAGTGCTCCACCACCCTCACAGTGAAGAACCCTCTCCTAATCTCCAGTCTAAATCTGTTCCCCTCCAGCTTGAGGGGAACCTCAGGGAGCAGAGCTACCTCACAAACCATCCCCGTTCCTCCATCCCGAGCCGCCGCGCTCGGTGCCATGGCCCAGTGCCATCTCATCAGGCCGTGAAACGTGGCACTCGCTGAGACGCTTCACCGGGAGCTGAGCCCAGCGACACCCGTCCCCCCTGGTCCCGCGGTGACGTGCAGTCGGTGTGGGTTTGGTGTGCACTTGAAATCCTTGCGTGCTGGCGTCTCAGCACTGCCGGGGCCAGCCAGCTGCCCTCCCCTGCCCGCAGGCTCCCACGTTCCAGCCGAGCTCCTCCGCCCCAGCCCCTATACAAGCTCCCTACCATAAAAAAAAAAGACATTGAGGTGCTGGAGCGGGGTAGACAAACAGAAGGAAAAGAACTATAAAAGCGCCCAAAATGGATACAAGCTCCAATAAAGTCTTGAAAGAGTAGTGATTTCTATTACCATAGACTCATAGAATTTCCCAGGCCAGAAGGGACCTCCAAGGGTCATCTAGTCTGACCTCCCCGCAGTCAGCAGGGACACCCCCAACTAGACCAGGTTGCCCAGGGCCTCGTCGAGCCTCTCCTTGAATATCTCCAGGGAAGGGGCCTCAACCACCTCCCTGGGCAACCTGTTCCAGTGCTCCACCACCCTCACAGTGAAGAACCCTTCAAAAGACGGGTTGATGTAGTGCTGGGAGGTATGGTTTAGTGATGGTGATGCTCCTTGTTTGTTGTGCGGGTGTCTATTTTTGTCAGAGTTAGGTTGACGGTTGGACAAGATGATCTTTAAGGTTCCTTCCAACCTAGAAGATTCTGTGATTCTGTGATAAAGTCTTGAAAGAGTAGTGATTTCTATTAATGGTTGGATTGGTAATATGGTATGAACAAAATTTTTCAAGTTTAGATGGATTTTTCGGATTGGTAATATGGTATTAACAAAATTTTTCAAGTTTAGATGGATTTTTGTCTGAGCAGGATGAGAGAAGAGCATTCTTGAACTATAGGAAGCAGGGAAGTAAACATGATGAATGAAAACAAATTACACAACACATCTGAGAATAAGAGGCGTCAAAGAGGTAGTCACTCATCCTCCTTAAGCACAGTGTGGGTTTATGAATCTTGGATTTTTCTAGTGATTTGTTCTTGTCCTTAGTGAGAGCCTGAGGAAAATGCAAGCCTTTAAGTTCCCAAGGGCTCCTGCCCTGGAGGGTATACGAAATGTTTTACAGAGGCTTAGTGTTTGTGACCAAGATCACAATGTATAAAGGACAAAATATCCCAAACTTAGGCTGAATTCTCTAGGAGAATGATGCTGCAAAGGAATCCTTGCTCTTTACAGCAAGCCTGAGTCTATCCCGGAATTTGAAGTTGTCTGGCTCTTACCCTGGTGCGAATAGAAAACAAGAGAAAGGATATTCAAGGTTGTCTAAACTCAAGGTGATGCTTGTGGGGATATTATGCTTTACTGAGCAGGTTTAAAAAAAGCCCACCAAACAAAATTAAGGATACCAAATCACTAGCATGAGCCCACCAGTGGCGTTATTCCCAGTTCTGTCTGCTAACTCGATACGGGATAAAAGGTAAATTGGATATTTCGGTACAATGTATTAAGATGCTTCAATTTCTTTTGACAACACGCTATCCAAGCAGATCCATTTTTAGGGGAATACTAAATAAAAAGCTGGATGGCAGCTTTCTAGGTCAGGAACGGCCAGACCTCCATTATTTTAAAAAGCTGGAAGCACTGCAATATTCAGCCTCTGTGCGTGCGTGTGTGTGCGTGCTGTTTTAAAAAATTTTACAACAGGGGTTTGTAAAGTTCCAAGGCGATGCTTTAGCAATAAAAAATAATGCCTCATGTATAAACTGCAGGAACTGAGGGGTTTTATTTTCCTGGAGGTAACTTCAGTTGCATTTTTTTAAAAGCACGAGCATCCGTTAAGAACTGCATTTATTCGGCTGTTGACTAATGGCTCTCTTACCTCTTCATGAAGCAGATAATGATTTTACACAGAATATCAAACTCAGGAGAAACAGACCCCACTAATGGAAGAAGAAATCTTTGTTATAAATTTATTGCATTACAAGGAAACATTGACAAAATTGAAAGCTTTAGAAAGAAAATATCACCAGGTTTTGATGAATACTACTTCTTTTAATGTGCCTGCTAGTTGTTTCTTTTTGTCTAATTGCTTTTTGAAAGGTTCATTAAGGAATTTCTGATTATTTTTGATAGCTAAAACATAAAGCACTAAATGGGTGCTAGAAAGCCGTGTGAAGGTCTGCAATTAATTCATATATTGCCACAATAGATTTTTCTCGGATCTTAATGTCTCTTTTGCACTCCAGATGCCATCTCAAAAAAAAAAAAAAAAAAAAATTGAACTTCCTACAGAGCATATGGATCAAATTTTAGCCAGCAGGGAGAAAATTGTTGACTTGGCACCGGGGATGTGTGACCTGGAGAGTACCTTTACAGCCAGCCAAGTCATCAGTTTCCTTCTCTGCCAGGCAGTGGCAGCTCTGACTCTTGAAGAAGGCCTTCTTTGCGTGTAAAGCCTGGGTAACTCAACTCCAGCCATGATGAACGGGTACTGCAAGTGCCCATAACTTTGAAAATTCAGTGCTCGGCATTGGGAGTGCAGCAGTCTTGCTCCTGAAAAATGGATGACAGGACTGAAATGATAGAGAATAACATGGAATTACTTAACGGGCTCCCACTCTAGTGAAGTCCTTGAACTAAGTCAGAAAAAACAGAAAACCAGAAACAACCTACAAAAACATGCACGCTCTTCTTCTCTTGGTGAGAAGAGTGAAGGAGGAGAAATCCACCAACATATGTGCCCCTGTGGCCAAGAAGGCCAATGGCATCCTGGGGTGCATCAGGAAGTGTGACCAGCAGGTGGAGGGAGGTCATCCTGCCCCTCTGCTCTGCCCTGGGGAGGCCCCATCTGGAGCACTGGGACCAGTTCTGGGCTCCCCAGTTCAAGGACAGGGAACTGCTGGAGAGGGGACAGCAGAGGCTACAAAGATGATGAGGGGACTAGAACATCTCTGTGATGAGGAGAGGCTGAGGGACTTGGGTCTTTTTTTGTCGGAAGGAGGCTGAGGGGGGATCTGATCAACACCTATAAATACTTGAAGGGTGGGTGTCAGGAGGATGGGGCCAGTCTTCTTTCTAATGGTGCCCAGTGACAGGACAAGAGGTAACGGGCACAAATTGGAACATAGAAAGTTCCACCTAAATTTGAGGAGGAACTTCGTTTCTGTGAGGGTGGCAGAGCCCTGGAAGAGGCTGCCCAGAGAGGTGGTGGAGTCTCCTTCTCTGGAGACATTCAAACCCACCTGGACACGTTCCTGTGGGACCTGCTCTGGGTGGACCTGCTCTGGCAGGGGGTTGGAGTGGATGATCTCCAGAGGTCCCTTCCAACCCCATATCACTCTGTGATTCTGTGATATGATGGTAAGAAGCACAGAGCTCAGATATTACAGGGGTGGACACAGGGTAAGAACCGAATAGAGTTCAAGCATCTTATAATTAGCTCTGTTCTTTTGTCCCTCTCCCTGTTGTGGAATCTTATGGTTTCTACTTTGCGTCAGGCATGTAATCTGAAATTGGGGCACCTTTCATTTCTTGATGGCTGTGTGCAAATTCTGGCAGTCATTTCTGTTCTTGTAGTTCAGTCCTGAGTGTTACATAGATGCTCACGCTGTTCTTTAAAGAAAAATATCTACAGAATGAAACAAAGACCACAGCAAAGCACAATGGAGAAACGGTATTTTATTACTTGGGTTGTAAAGTAATTTAGTGTGCAGTTGCTCAAACAAAAAGATTGCTAAGAAAGAGTAATACAGATTTATGGATGTCCCAATCAGTAATTTTAATCCAAGAGTTGTTTTTTTTAAATCTGTGATGCTTTGGTATGAAAATGCAAGTTCATTTTAAAAGACCTAGATAAATACTACTTTTAAAAACTGAGTTGAAATATCTCAATTAAATTTTAAAGTAAGTTTTTTCACTAACCACTGACAGGACAGAAGGGACGTACCCAGGTTTCTGTGCTTATTTGCAAATCACAGGTATATTTATCAATAGTGTGGCTAGTCTTAAATCTAGCAACAGTTTTTTGTGATTTCTTGGTAAAAAAAAAATAAAAATGAGGTAAAAATGCTAACAGTGAAGATCCTTTTCCTAATCTATCACGTCACTGAGGCTATTTTCTCTGCAGGAGACACCTGCACTCCCATCCTTCAGTGCTCAGAGAGGTTCCTGTCAGGGAGCTGCTGGAGACCTTCAACCAGGAACACGAAGCTCTTGGCAAGGAACTGTCTGTGTTCACGTCTCCTTAAATCGCCTAATCCATATCAAAGGATAATCTGTCAGTTAAGTGTTATGGGAGCTGTGGGATTACCAGATGTGTCTGTTTAGAAAGCTAATTCTGCATTTGGCCTTCCCAGTCGCTAGTGTGTCTCCCAAGCCAACTGGAAAGTCTAGATTATATGTCTGGGTGAGAATTAAGAGAGGGAAAAGAAGGTCTAAGGAAATAGGTATGGATGCCAGAAATATCCAGCAACCTTGGAGATATTGGTCCCTTCCAACCTCAACCATTCTGTGACTCTGTGGGAGAAAAATAAAAATCACAACCAAAACCCCTGAGGTTTTACCACCAAGAATTTAGGATCTAGCTAATTGCACAATATGCATAGACAGTTACGCTATCTTTAAAATCTCCCTTAATGAGTTCTCTTTTCTATTTGTATTGCTGATTGTTTCTTTGCTTCTTTTCTGCCGTCCTCTTACTGGTCTGCACAGAGCAGTGACAGTTTGCAGGTCCTGGCATGGTCAGGACCCAGCAGGTCTGGAAGTAACTGCTGCTTCGAAAAACAAGTCAGGCTGCGCAGGGCTGTAGAAACATATGTTCTCATTTTTACATCATGGGAGGGAGGCAACAATTTACGAAGTGGGAGACTTTTATCTGTTGGAGCAGTCAGGGTTCTGGTGAGATTTGTGAAATTTTACAAACATCCTCATCTGATGGGAATCGTTAGAGCCGCTATAGAAAACCTGCATCGCTGGCAATTACCCTTATGATTGTATGATCCTCATTAGCCTGATTAAGCCAGCTTAGCACCATATTATTTAAGAGGCACCAGGCAAAGCAGCTGTACTTTGCTGGAGATGAGATGCTAAAACTCTGAGCTGATATGAATTTTAGAAGACTATCAACATGCTAAACATCCAAATAAAAAAGGCTATTTTTTTAGTGGCTATTATGGAAAATAAGAGCCACTCTGCCTCACTGAGAAAGCAAAACCAAATGACCAAAACCATTAAAGAAGTCTACAAGGTATTGCTTATGTTACAGGGTACACTGCAAAGTCTCTTTGTAATAGACTTACACCTGACCTCCTTCTAGGTAGAGGCAGAAGTTTTAGGTCAGTAAGGAGGACTTTGAAATCAAACGACAGTCAGTGGCTGCGGGAGCAGAACTCACAATCTTTTGACTCCTGACAAAACTCATCCTTTTCTTCCAACGTTTACTGAATTGGGAGAGGCTTGTACCTTTCCTTGCTTTTGCAGAACACGGCTTGATTGGGAGCAGGCAGCCTGATTCAGCAGATGTGCTGGGTGTTCCCAGTTACCTGAGCATTCTTCAAAGCTGTTTTGTGCTTTTAAGCAATTCTTATGAAAGAACAGAACACGTCTAATTTATTGGTTTGTGGGTTTGTTGTTTTCTTTGTTTGTTTGTTTTTAACAGGTGGATGCTGATACAGCAGAATCAGTTACTGCAGAAGAACCGAAGAGTCAAATCCAGAGAAGTATGCTTTTATTTGTTCTTTAAAGAGGAAAAAAAGAAAAAAAGAGCTGGTTACGACCCTGCTTCCAGAAAAGGTGGGGAACTAATTACTTGAAGCGGAGAAAGAACAAATACTGCTTCTTTTGATGTGGCCATTAACTCGCTGCTCCCCGGAGCCGGCTGTAAATCCCTCATTTTGGACGGAGATCCCCCCGGCCGCCTGAGGGAACCCGGCACAACCCCAGCCCAGGGCGCACCCACACGGCTGACGGAATTATTCCGTTAAGCCTCTCGGTGGGGATTTCACCGATATCCTCAGAAAAACTAGCATTTTGAGTGGCAGTCCCTCGCTGTAGACCCTGCCACCCCCCTTTCCCTGCCCTCTCAGGGACCGGTTTCTCTCCCTCAGGTGAAGTTGGCGAGGGCCGCCCAGGCCCCTCAGGCCGGGGGACTCCCGGGGTGGCCGGAGAGCGGGAACCCGGCTCCACCGGGGGAGAAGCCCGTCGCCGGGAGGGCACGGCGGAGGGAAGGAAGGAAGGAAGGAAAGCAACCAGAGCGGCCCCCGCCTCCCCTCCCGCTCTCCTCCCCCTTCTCCCTCGCTCCCCGCCTTTCGTGCGCCGGAGCCCGGGCGTTAACGGGCGCCACCGGCCGCGGCGCTGACAGGAGCCCCCCTTCCCACCTCCCTCACACACACACACACCCCCCAGCCCCGGCCATTGGCTTCGGTGAGCGGCGCTGTGGCGAGGGGCGGCAGCTCCCAACGCCGCTCTTCCCGTAACCAAGGCGCTGCCTGGCGCACACACACACACAGACAGACACACACACCGACAGACAGACAGACACACAGGCCGAGCGCGGGCGCCTTGGCAGCTCTCCTCCTCCCTGCACCATGCTCCCCTGCCGGCAGCGCCCGCCCGCCGCTCCCTGAGGGGAGAACCGGCCCCGGCTGCCCCCC
>NW_015090814.1:3745666-3746227 GCF_001431845.1 Calidris pugnax
CTCTCTCCGCCCCTCCCGGCTACCTGAGTTAGCTCCGTCCCGGGGACTTCGTGCTGCCGCCCCTTCGCAGCGCCTCCCCCGCGCTGTGGCAGCCCTAGGGCGGCGGGGGAGTGAGCCCCGCCAGCAGCCGGAGGGATCCGGAGCCACCGCCGCCACCGCCGCCGCCGGGGGAGAGGAGCTCCAGCCCCCGCCTCCGGAGCTCTTCATGGCGTCTCACCAGCAGACCAGGATCCAAGCCTACCTAGAGAAGAATAAGATCGGTCCCCTCTTCGAGGTAAGGTGCGCTCGCTCTTACCGGCTGGCTCCTCCGCGTTGGGGGCTCCCGCCCCGCACCGCGCATCCCTCCTCCGGGTGTCGGAGCTCCTTTCCCGGCCATCCCGCTTCTTCCCCCCACCCCTTCCCCAAACCAGCCACGGTGTCGCCGCTCTCTGCTTCACAGGTGCCCCCTTCGCCCTCCCACCCGCGGTCCCCGTCCCGGTCCAGGTCCCTGGAAGTGCTCGGCAGCCGCGGGGTGTTGCGGTGGGACGGAGGGCTCGGTCCCGCACGGCTCCCCCCCCCCCC
>NW_015090814.1:3746237-3777245 GCF_001431845.1 Calidris pugnax
CCCCCCTGCCCCGGGGACCAGACCCGGGGCGCTGTCCCTCCGTGACCGGTTAAAGAGGGAGGGGAGAGATGGATGGATGGATGGATGGATGGATCCCTCCCCACCGGGAAACCAGCACTCGGGACCCGGCACCCGGGAGGAAATCTGTCCTGCGAAAAGTCCGTGTCGATAGTGTTTCGCTGAAATTTTTATCTGCAGTCCTACGCTTGGGAGCCCCGTTTGTTGGGGTTTTTTTTATTTTTTTTTGCTATAGATCTTCCGTGGTCTTACAAAGATGCACTTGCTGGGATTTGTTAGACGCACAGATGTGCGTGTTTTACTATTTCTGTGCATAAGCTGGGAGTACTTAGAATTTTAAAGGGTACTAGAGCAATCGTGATTGTTCCCGTTTTATCACCCTGTTTCTCATACAGTTTTTACATCTAAATGCACATATATTATACTCTGGCAGTGTTATCCCAAGACACAAGTCTCCCTTTTTCAGTATTTAACTTGTTCTCAGTTGAGCTTCCTATGTATGAAATCTCTTTTATGCTGGTGTAGTGTATGTTTTGGGTAGCATTTGCCAACCCCCGTAAGAAAGGTTTAAATTTTGTTAGAAAACTGTTCACTAAGGGTCAGTTTTTATGTGCTGCATGGGCTGAGGCAGATTACAGTGGCTCAGTGTCAGAGGTGTTAGATATATTCATTTTGCAATAAATAAAACCCCATTTGATGGAACGGCAACTGGGTACTAGGGAACAGCAGGTGATTTTTCTAGTTCTAGAATTCGTAGAAACGGAAACGTTTGTGCGGTTCAATTTCTGAGTAAAAGACTGTTCAATCAAGACAGTTGCTAGGGCTGTATTCGTAACTGACTCCTGTGTGTTTCAATGGGAACGAAGTGCCTTGGGGTTGTTGAGGAGTTAGGCCCTTGACAGCTGTCACTTTCTTCTAATTTTTCTTAACCCATTGTTTTACACATTAAAATTCAAACAAACTACTTGATGTTGCTGTTCTGAGTCACTGTGTTTTAACCTACTTTCTCAGTAGCATGAGGTGCTCATCTTCACTGTTTAAATAGTAGGATGCTTTAGTTGTCAATAGTGGAGGGAAGAAGTTGTATTTGTTACAGTGTTTCACTTATCGCTAAATATTTCACTAATCACTACAATGTTTGAATCTCATCCTGGTAGAAAGAATCAGTGGACGGCTCTTTGCGTTACCTTGCAGGCTGTCTACAGGTTGTTAATGCACTCTGATATACCAGGAAGAGATTTTTTTGTGAAATCCACTTAGACCTGAATACTAGGGAGTGGGTTTAAGATATAGGGCTGTAGCATTATTTTTAAAGTTATTTTAATCCCTAACACTGGAAGAGGATCATAATTCTTGTCTCCTCCACTTCCTGATTAGCTATTTAAAATCTACTCGTATATTTCATTTTGGTGACGTATTTTTTTGTTCTCAACAGTTTTCGGAAGATCCACAACCTGTGCTTGATCTTGTAGTCCTTAGTAAGGGAGAGACATGTAGTTGAAGTTTGAAGGAATTGATTCAAGACTATGCATAGGGTGAAGTTTATGCACTATACCAGTATTTCTATTGTATATGCATTGTGGTGTATCAAGAATACCCTGTGTTCACAGTCAGATATATTCACTAACCCATCAGTTTTTCATGTCTCTAAGAGAACACCTTGAGAAGAGAGACCTGTGCTTCCCCTTTTATTCAGGAACAACTAGCATTTTCTTACACCACTTCAGATTTTGGTGCTAATTAATCACCGCTTGTCATGGATGACAGCTATTTTTTTTTTAATTTTTTTTTTTGCAGTGAGTACTAATTTTCTAATACCAAGTCAGAACAGAGCAGACTTGGATTCGATTTTCTGCAGTGTTATTTGCTGAGCAGGTTGTGACTATAATTGCTCAATATACGCTTCAAGCTAACGTTATAGGGAGTGCATAGAATAATGTTGGTAAATTGAGGGCAGCCACAGGAAAGAAGGAAGTGGCGAGAGGACAGGAAGGCTTTCTGAGATGAAGGCAGGGATGGTGATGCATAAAGAGATGGTATTGCATACTTGCATAATGAATGACCAGTGATCGGGAGGACTTCACACCATAGATCTCAGACAGTTCTGCAGGCAGAGTTAGCTGGTGGCTGGAACACTTGGTGCTTCCCTGATGATGAAGTACAATTCCTCTGCATCACAGTCAAGAGCAGCAGATGCTGTTAGTTGCCAGTTGGTCATTCCATTCCAGTTGCTTGCAGTTATCCTGGTAGTGTCTGTCTTCTCCATTCTCTCCTATATTTGTACTGGTGAGGGCATTTTGTACTTCATTAACCAGCAGTAGCTACTTAAGAACATCTGTTCTTTTGAACTTAATCTTTTATTTTTTTTTATTTTTTTTTTTTACCTTTGGCACATACTGCATATGAGTTCAGTTTTATTTCTTTGCTGAAGTTTTGAATGGTTTGACACTTGAATTATCTTTCCAATTTGTGTGAAAAGAGAAGTGCTGAGTGAGATGCAGGGAGACTGTAGGCCTTCCCCTGGTTAAAAAGTGATTTCCATCTGTATAAAGAAAGGAAGGAGTAACCTTCTGGAGAAAGAATTATTGAGCTTAGGCTGACTCAGCAGGCATCAGTCTTCTACTGACTACCAGGACCTGCTAATGGCAAGTAGGAAGTCCTATCCACTCAGCTATGAATGGTAGCACACAGATTCCCTTGATTCCAAACATTTTTACTAGTTAAATTCTTATTTATGGCTTGGAGGTGGGAAGGAAGGTGGGTGGGAATTAGTGTCTACATCTGAGAGTTTGTCAATTTTGAGATTTGAGACAGATTGCAAAACAACTTCGATCCTTCAGCCCCATCTCCCCCTGTTGAATGTAGGTCCTCAAGTCTCAAAACTATTATTTCTCTGCCCTTTCATCTTACAGGTGCCTGAGGTTTTTGGAGATAAAATTCCTGTGAAACTGTAGGTCAACTTGGAACTGCCCCAGGCCATGCAGGTGTTGTTAGTGCTGACTGTAAGGTCTGAAGTTAACCCCTGAAATTCTGTCAGGTTTCAGGAGCTGGCTTATCCTGTTCTGTGTAGGTTTTGTGTGTTGTGGGTTTTGTTTTTGTTTTCTTTTGCATTTGAAAGCTTACACATCTTTCTGTAAATGATTATTGACATCTGAAAATACTGTGGTTAGACATCTAGTTTAGATTTGAGGAATGCCCTTTAGAAACGCCTCTCTTCTGGGATTTTTGTGGTAACACATAACAGCACTACCTGGGTTTTTTTTAGATTACTTTTTTCTTTTACTTTTAACTTGGAATGTAACAAGAATTATAAATATGAATTATTTCTGCGATGAAGCTTCACTGTTGTTTTTTTTTTTTCCATCTTTCTAAAATGCGAACAGGAGGTGTGTGCCTAAAATTGGCTGGGACAGAGTATTCAGAATCAGCACCCACTCATTTCTGTCTGAGTGAAGTATTGACCCACTTTGCGTTTCAAGCATCCAATCCAACAAATTCTTTTTTGTGTGCTAATAATCTCAATGAATAATCCTGCTGCCTGTGAGTATCCATACATCTAGACTTCTGCATGACTGTATCTCTTCAGCATCCAGTTGTGTTCTCATTTGGGCAAACCTGACAGTTTCTGTGATTTTGAAAGCTGGATCAGCACTCTTAAGAACAGATTGCAATAAATCTTCAAGAGCTCTGAGATAAATTTAGTGTTTTGGAATTTTCTTATTTATAGAACTGCAGCTAAAAAGCATCCGGCAGGTACATTGTTGTGATGCAAACCAGAGGACTGTAATTTCTTTGAGTTATAAAAAGCCAAAATAACTCTTCTCAAAATAAACATACCAAACCCCTGGTTACCTAAGAGTTTTTCTTGAAGTAATGTGGGTTTAGAACTATAATTTTTATTTTGAATAACATAAAGGCTGTGTTCATATCATCACACACATACTTTGTTTTCTTGTAACATACAAAATTTCTGAAGCAAATATAATAGGAAACTTGTTTTTTATTTTAATTTATGGTGGATTGTTTTTTCCTAAATGAGATGGCATTATTGGTGTATATTATGCAATGTCTTCCATTATTCAATTTAAAGAAAATAACTATACTTCTGACTTAAACCTTCACAGATCCACCTGTTTGGTGACTAACAGTATTTATAGTGTACCTTGTGACTGAGTTAGTCAAAGTTAAGGAATGAATTTTGGAGTTTAGACCATCTTCTGAAGCAATGTTTGCCCTCAATTCTCAAATACACAAATGTAGAAACAGTCAATGTGAGTGTCTCATTTACCAGTTTAAGATGCCTCACAGTATCAAATTATGTTTAAGCTCCAGTGTCTGCAATGGGAATCATAGGGATGCTCTCAAAGAATTATTTTCTTTTGATCTTGCTCAAGTAATCTTTATTTTGGTATGATGCTTAACTGGTTAGATTCTGTTGCTAGCATGAAAGGGTCTGTATTCTGGATGATGTGAATTTGCATAGAAAAGCATTTCGTTTCAGGCAGCTAGATGGAGCCTTTGGAAGACCGAGTTTTTCAGTACTTGGGCATCACGAGCATCATTTTAGGTACTAAGTGATTACCCAGTGACATTGTTTCAAGCTGGCAGTCCCTTCAGAGGAGCCAATATTAGCTGTTTTTCAAAGGATGTCTGGAAACCAGCAGTAATCTAGAAATGCTGCAGCGTTACACAGCGGGGGGTAGGGAATCATATATAAGTTCTAATTTATTTTTTTTGTTGCCTGCTACAGCAGGGCTTTGTGGTAGCCTTGATGTGCACTGAAGTAAAAGACAGAATGAAAAAGGGGAATGAAAGTCAAATGGAAAAAAGTCACGCAGAGCTGTCCTTTGTTTTTTCGGATAATTCGCTGTGTATTCTGATGGTTGCCTTCATAAAGTTGTCTTAGAGCAAAAACAAATGAAAAACCTTAAGTAAAACTATAGACAGACCCTTTTCCATTTACAAACAGTTCCATGAGGAATTGCTTTATGCTTTTTGTTTGGGTTTTGTGGTGACTAACAACATGCAAAAGTTGTCAGAAATTTCTTGGTGGATGAGGCATTCATCCTGTGAATTCTCTCCTGTGGAATCTGAGTTTAAGAAAAGACATTGTTCCTGAATGAGGAAAATCACATGTTTTGGTCTTGCTACCTGACTAGTTAGTGTCTCAACATTTGAAAGAACTTGCATTTTTGTGATGTCTGCTCCTTTGGGAATTAGTCTGGAATTAGTCAAAGGTTTAAAAAAACATATGGGAAAGAGTGAAAGAAATCACAGATACAGGTATGCATTTATGTGGTCACAAAAATAGATGATAATCACATAAACCTTGTTTCCACAGTGGCAAAAACATTACTTTCCTGAAAGGAAAATGTGGGCTTTCTTAATTGTTTTTTTTTAAAACAAAATCCCTTCTGGGCACAAGACACACAATGAAATAAAAATCAAAGTTACATTCTTTGTCTAATAGTAATAATTAAATTTGAAGAATTGCATCAAAATACAAAGTGATAAAAGAATCACAACTTCCTTTTGTTACATTGACTTTTAATGGTTTTAAACTCTCAAAATTACGTTTCTTGAGAGGGGGAGCGTAATGAGCTTGTTAAAAAAATAGCTGGGAAAATGAGAGGTAGTTCTCAGTTGAGTTGCTCTGGCCTTCATGTACCAGGCAGAGCCTGGCTGCCCAGTGCTAAGGTCTTGAGCTAGAAGATGTTCCTGTTTTAAAGAAATTAAAATAGAGTAAAATAAAATGCTGTGAGTCTATTGTCTTTGCTCCAGGACATGCACTGGAACAATGACGATTTTGAATTTTTGTCTGGCAACCTCTGTACTAATGAATCAGTCTGGATCAAAATAAGCCCATTACTACTGCTCTTTTATTTTTCTATGACATTATGTAGTCTCTTCCAAGTTTTGGATGATATTTAATGCGTGGTGTTAACCTGAAGTAAGCTCTTCAGCTGTTTTCTTTCTTTTGATTAATCTGGTCTTTTGGTGCAAAGGACAAATGTAAATGTCAAATATTAAATAAAAATCGTTGATGGCTTTAACTCAGTCTTTAATTTTTTCTAATGTGTTCTTTGCTGTTAGTGATTTATGTTTTTCCAGGTGGGCAGGATGCCATCTGTATCCCAGAGTCAGCACAGCCTCAGCCTTCTGGTTGCTTTGGAGCATCTGAGAGGGAAGGGGGCAGTTGGTACCTTCCCTGGCAGTTCTGCCACGCGTGACGCGCTTCATTACTGTTGTGGAGCAAGTGGGTTTCTCAGCTTCTTCCTGTGGCATTGACTGAAAAGAGACACCTAAAAAGACACCTGTTATTAGTGCTTGCTTCTTTTAAAAGCATTACTTTGTAAATGGAAGCGTTAAAAAAATTGAGTTGCAAACATAATATTTAAGAGCATTTTGCCATCACGTTCTTTTACAGTTTGCCTCTTAATTTTGAAGATCTAATAAATAGTCTTCCCCTTTTTTCAACATCTTTTCTTGCTTCTTGGTACTTTGCATTTTCTGTCTTGTTTATGTAAATGAAGAGGTAGGGACTGATAATGTCTCATTTTCATTTGTCTAGTGATTATTTTTTTGGTCTAGTGATTATTGTTTTTTTTGTCTGGTGATACTTTTTTTAAAAAAAGCTTTTGTATGAATGAGGGCTGATGACGATACATTGTTACCTCTGGACTTGGTTTCAGGCATTTTTATGTTCACCAACTTTTGGAACTAAGACTATCCAAACCCTTTATTGTCTGTAACATCCAGATAAAAATCAGGTGTTATCAACTGTATTCTGTATTATCCCCCCTTGCAGAGATGCACGCTTTCTTACTCTCTTAGCTGTGAAGTGTAAGAGAGGGATATCTTCTGTATCAAGAGAAGATGCTTCTCTGCCTGAGACTATGAGAAACAGTTAAAACCCAGCTGAAAGCAAAATAATTTTCAAATAGAATTGTAAGGAAGCTGACTAAGGCAGCATGCTGTTTCAGGTGTTACTGAAGGTGATGAAAAGCAGTGCTCATTTGAACAAGAATGCATGGATTTAATTCTAGGATGTAGGAAAAGAGCATGATCACTTGAAATGCCTTTGCCAGGACAACCCAACATGCGTATCTGCTTTCAGTATAGAGGGTAATATCCTTTTAAAAAGCTTGCAACAAACATTTTGATGGCCTTAAGTTTTATGTCAGGTACCATATGCTATGCTGTGTTAATTTCTCCTTTGGCTGGTCGATTTCACCAAATACCTATTTTTAGTTCCATCCAAAAGTGTGCAGGCAGAATCTTTAGGCTGATGTTTTATGATGCCCCTGTGGTTTTGCTCTTCTGTTGTTTTGGACAGTTTTGTTTCCCTATTCACGTGAAATTTAAATGTCTCTCTACATTAAACATAGAGTTCCCAGTGCAACACCTCAGTTTTGAACATAATTTTACATAGCACCGCGAGGAAATATGTTACAATTATGGGAAATGCCCACACAAAATGAAGAATACAGGTGAACTTGCTTACCCATGATAAGTAGAAAGCTATTTTACATTAGACACCTCTTATAAAATTTCTGTCCATAGGGAGTGGAAATTGTTACCTTCTTGTGCATTTAGGCTATTTTACATTAGACACCTCTAATAAAATTTCTGTCCATAGGGAGAGTGGAAATTGTTACCTTCTTGTGCATTTACATGAAGCATTCTTTCTCCCTCCTCATTTTGCCAGCTCCCTGCAATATTCAATGAATAAAATAACTCTATTCATGCACCAGATTTCTCTATAGCGGCTGGAACAAAAGGGCTTATCAAGCTCTTTTGTTGTCTTCTGGAGGAGCTGTTTTTCTGGGACAGGAATCATGAGAGTTTGGGTCTCTCAGCTGTGGTGGAGCCTTTTTAATTGAATCATTCCTCCTCTTGTATCTTGTTTTACTCCAGACTCTGGTGATTTGGTGCTCAGAACTGCTGGTCGTGAGGTTGATCCAACAGCCAGTTGTTGTGGGTCCCATTCATCATCATTGCTGCCTGCCCGTTTCTGCTGTTCTTGTTCCACATCTGGTAGTTGTCTCCTACTAAAGCTACCCAGTTTGGGAAGATGAAATAGAATTAAAAAGAAGTCTGCAAAGCACTGAAGAGTGTTCAGTTGGGTTAGCTTGGTGGGTCACCATGGGGTCTGAGAAGCATGGCATTGTCTCTAGTAGCTTGTTTTACTCCAGACTGGTGATTTGGTGCTCAGAAGTGCTGGTCGTGAGGTTGATCCAACAACCAGTTGTTGTGGGTCCCGTTCATCATCATTGCTGCCTGCCCGTTTCTGCTGTTCTTGTTCCACATCTGGTAGTTGTCTCCTACTAAAGCTACCCAGTTTGGGAAGATGAAATAGAATTAAAAAGAAGTCTGCAAAGCACTGAAGAGTGTTCAGTTGGGTTAGCTTGGTGGGTCACCATGGGGTCTGAGAAGCATGGCATTGGCTAAGGAGAGAAAATTTGGGTGGCCAGGAGGTGAGGGGAAGGAGAGGAGCACAAGCTGCCTTTTTCTCCATTAGCAAGTTGGTAGATGGGCATAAGTGATCTCCAAATCATTCCATGAGTTCTAGCTGCTCAGCCCTGTATGTGAGGAGCTTGTGTGCTTAAGCTGTCTTCATCTGGATCTTGGCTTTTAAAGGTGCAGTTCCCCATAGGTCAGGAGAATGTCATGGAACCCAGCCCAGTCCCTTCTGTAAAGCAGCAGAATTGAATAATTAGGGAGGACGGCCTAATGAATTAGGAGGAAATGGACCATATGAATACACTGAGCATGAAAGTGAGAGTGGACAGGAAATGGAAGGGGATGGTATGACAAAGATTAATGCTACCTGGCCAATGCATTTTTTTTCCTCTTCTAGTTTTTTAATTTATTATCATCTCAGTCCCTACAGTCAAATGGTTACCTGGGATCTGTGCTGTCATTTTTTAAAAAAAGATTCTAGTGGTTGTGGTTGCTGAGCATATGACTGAAGAGTGAGAAACACCAGAAAATACAAGAAAATATAACTTTTTATCATCTAAAGAAATGTGCATGTTTTTCAGTGTCTGACTCATACTTCTAGTACTTGATCTTGGCAATATTGCTCGGGTATAGATTTTCCAGGGAGTTAAAGGTGTCCTTAGCATTACTATTAATGCTGGCTGCTGTGCCACAAACTTCTTCATCAAGATTGCATTGTGTTCCAATTTGATAGGCACTGCATCTCTGATGACATTTGTACAAGTGGAGAGGTCAATTGGTGATTGTGAAGGATTCCCCTGGTCAGGTGTCTTATCTCAAAGAAAGGAATTCTGAATGATAACTTCAGATCTGTGTTTCTTTTGGTGCACTAACGCAGAAGAGCTGCTCTATACTGTTGATAGCAGAATTCGTCCTAGAAGCCTAAATAAGTGGAAGCTGTCTCTTCTGGAGACGTGGGAGATGGTTCACAGAACTCAATAGGAAGGGTAGTTTCATCTGTAGATGACACTGGAAGAGGTTGCCCAGAGAAGCTGTGGCTGCCCCATCCCTGGAGGGGTTCAAGGCCAGGCTGGATGGGGCTTGGAGCAACCTGGTCTGGTTGCCTGGAGGTGTCCCTGCCCAGGGCAGGGGGGTGGAACTGGATGGTCTTTAAGGTCTCTTCTAACCTGAACCATTCTATGATCCTGTGATCTTAGGAGAGAATCTGTAGAAGCAATTATGGATAGAGCAGTTAGCAAGAAAGAAAAAAAATTATGAGGCAGATTCTGAAATAGTTTTGTAGAGATCGAATAGGGGGCACGAGTGTGAGTAAAGGCTATAGTTTCATTTGAAGGAGAGGAAAGGAGAGAGGGAGGAGATTACTGGATTTCTGTGTCTGGCTTTACTGGGATTTCTCAGGCTGAAATATGTGCGTGCACGGACTATGCAATGCCTGTAGACACTCGGAAGCCTTGGGACATACCTGAGAATCCCGTGTGCATTGGACTAAGCTCCTGCATAAACGTGGTGGGTGCTGTGTGCTCCTGCTCATACACATGGTATTAACTGCCCATGCCCAGGTCAGCTGGGCACGACGCGCTCCATACACCCAATGTGACCTGGGTATTATCTTCCTAAGCATTCTGAAGAATCTTGTCCTTCCTGCCTCATCAGGACAAGGCAGAGATGTTGGGGAAACACGAGCTGAGGGCAAAAACCAAGGTTTGCAGGTGCAGAAATTCCTCCATGGGTGCTGTCATGAAACACCCACCATAACTGCGCTGAGGATAAACTCTGCACAGGAGGCTGCAACTCAGTCACTCAGTATCCTTTTCACTGAATTTCACTGAATTTTAGAGTTGGAAGGGACCATAGAGATCATCTAGTCCAACTCCCCTGCTGAAGCAGGATTTTTGCACGATGCAGAGACCCCAGAAAAATAATTAAAAACAAGTGTTTCAGAGCTCCTTCTGAGTATTCCCTGCTTTAGAATACTGTCATTATACAATACAGATAATAATGTCTGTAGTCTGATACAAAGGTATTTGGAGACAAAAGCTTAATGAAGATTTACTAATGTGGTGCAAAGAAGAGATGGAGAAGACTAAATTGCTAGAGCAGCAGATTTAACCTAATTTTATTTTTTTTTTTCCTTGGGAAGCAGGAATACCTGAAAGAAAAAGCAGGGAGAAAAAAAGGAACAAAGGTAAATAAGAAACTCAAGAGAATTTATTTTATTCTGTCCTCCCCTATGATAATTGAAAAAAGATTAGAAGAATGAAGTTGGCTAAAATGACGATCCACTTAACATTTACTTAAACACTGAAGAAAAACTTAAGAAGTGAGAAGAGGAAATAAAATAGACAGTAGTTAGGGTGCTAAAATGATGGCCAGTTATCTGGCTGCTGTTTCTACTTCTGCTGTCCCACTGCATTATCACACATTATTCTGTGCCTGCGTTTCCCCTTCCTTTCTCTGTCTTGTTTATCTGCACAGAGACTGCAAACCCCTCCGGCTCTTAGAGTCTTCACATGGTTTCAGAGTTTTCACAGCAAGGCCCTGAGCTCATTATGGCCCTTCTGCTTCCCTTTCTTTCTATGTGCTGCCTCAGTGCCTGGCAGTGCTATTAATCCCATTAATTGGTGCCACACATTCCCAAAAAAAAAATAAAAAATTGATTTTCTCTTTTCTCCCCTGCTTATTGTGGCGTTTGAGAGCATTGACAAGTCTCAAGGTCCGTGCGAGCACGTCGTGTTCCCACAGGGAGCCCTGCTGCAGTTGGAGAGGCCCTGATGTACCAGAGGAAGCCCTTCACTCAGAGCCAGGCAAGTTTTTAGCCTAACATTAAATTAATAGCAATCAAATCACTAGGAAGCTTTAATTGGGCAATCGCTGTCAGGGTTGAGAAGTTATTTTGCTGTGTCAGAAGCAAACAAAAACATACCCCAGTGATTTGCAGGCATTGTTTTCAAAATAAAAAGCGGTAGAAAATAAGACTGATAATGCTTTGGCTGGTACTAAAAATAGTTCTACAACCCCCAAATCTACCACATTTTCTAAAATTACCCAGATCTCAGCTTCTAGAAATGAAGTGATTCTTATTTGCCTAAGCCATTGCAGTCTCGATGGTAGAAGTGTCTGATGGGTACAATTCAATTAACTGTCCTTAAAAATTACCAGTGCTACCTATTTAAAGTTTTCAATCATTAGTACAGTGGTACTTATTTACATAATATCCACTTAAGACTCTAGCTTTCTAGTAAGATATACTCCTTTAGTCCTATATTTGAGAACCCAAGCCGGAGGACAGCTCGTGGGATGTTGCAGGTCATGTCCCGGGTAGGTTAGCGAGGCCACCCTGACTAGATCCATGGTGGCAGTTTCCAGGGAGGAGATAGGCAAACTGCAAATGACAGGTTTTTTTAGAAATAGACTGGTTTTGTGTATGTGTTGAAGTTACCTTATTTGTGCTAGAAAGTGATTTTAATAAGCTGATCAATACGATGCAGTGATTAGAACTTGTGGGTTTTGATGACTTCTTTTAAAGCCATTTATCTTGCTGTTTTTTTCCCCTTGGAAAAAGTAGTTATTCATTAGCTTATATTTTTCTTACATGGAGACCAATATTAATATATTTTTCTTATTTCATACTTAGACTTTGCATAATGTAAAAATGGCTTTAATATTGCAATCATATATGTAACTTAGCTAATGTATAACTTACAGAGTGGAAAGTGTATCCTGCTTATGTAAGCTGATATTTATTTAGCTGTCCCCATTATCTCAGCCCTACTTTATTTGTGGGCATGATATGATAAGTGTCAGCCTAAAGCCTGTACAACTGATGCACTTGTCCTCCCAGAGTCCAAACAGAAGTGTCCAACATCCTCTCATTTCAGAGGCTTTTTTTCAGCTCAGTATTGACATAGTTTGCAGTTTTCAACTGGTTTTTAAAGCTGGTGTGAGGGAGGTTTTTCACATTACTTACTTAGGTGAGGATTCTGTTCGGACTTGGGCACGCAAATGACTTTTTAATGGAACCAATAATGAGTAATCCATGCGACAAATCATGAAGGTAAACTATATACATGCCTTAGTTTTTTTCCGGTAGCATTCCATATGAATCTGCATTTGAGTGAACCTTGTTTTCAACCTTATTATGGTTGCTATTATACCAAGAGGTACAAAAGAGAAAAATCCAAAAACTTGATTAACAGTAGTTGAGTCACTTATACCTTACCTTAAGTCTCCATATATCTTATTATGTGTTTGTCCTCAGGGTGTAAAGTATGCTACCTTAAATTCTTTCATAATGACATGTTGTTGAGCAGATGTGAGTAGGTCTGAGAATATAAAATTTATAGCCATCATTTTGGGAAGGTAGGGATTGACAGCAATTGACTTAGGGCTAGGTAGAAATATTTTACTTTTTTTTTTTTAATCCCTGTTGAAAAACACAGCTCCTTTAAACCTTTAAGTTTGAGAAATTGAAATGTTTTGTTTAAGCAACCTGTAGTGTTTTTGTGATGAGTTGACTTCCAGCTGGACTTCCTCCTTTGGCTGAATTGCTTGATGGAAATTATGGTTTGGATCTCTCTTAAGGTCCTACAAACTCTCTGCGTGGCTTGACTATGCTGATAACAAACTGATAAATCCTGTGTGGAAAACATAGACCTTAAATATCAATGACATTGATTCTGTCTTTCCTCTTCATGGTTCTTTTTCACATTGATCAGTACTGATCACAAATACTGGCCATCCATATGACATTTAATTACTACACATGAATGGATAAAAAAGTGAGCATCAGTATTTGGGTAAAGCTAGATTATTGCTTTAGACTTGAAAAGGAAGCCCATGAGAATAGACTGTTACTCCTGTGGTAGTGTTTCTTTCTGGAGATGGACTATTAAGTGGAATGGCTATTCTTAGAGCCTTCAGAAGAGTGTTTGGCCAAATTTTTGGACTGGGAATATGTGGAGACTTACTCACTGGAAAAGTATCCCTCTATCTTATTTATGTCAAGTTATCATTTGTGTTCAGCTGTAATTAAACCTAGATACTTTGAGGCATTTTCCAGTTTTACAAAATTTGAAATAATTAGAAGGATTTGAATTTAAGATGTTGCAAATAGTAGCAGTTATACTGCAAAACTGCTTGATTATTTTTTTTCTGTGACTACTTATACTATGGTTTTGTCTAATATTTGAGCTTATGAAAATTTACCATAGTATTACACAAAATGGGATCTTGTCATTCTTGTAAGTCCTTACAGTAATAGGTACCATTATAATAATCAAGAATCATTTGTCATAGCATCTTTTTGCCCTACACTCAGTGGAAGCTTGAGTTTATTTCATGCAGTTTTCTATGATATCAAAAATTTTGTAAGCCTTATCTGTATCAATAATATAATCTATAGGTATATATATTTATGGGAAATTTTTCTTGTGTATCTCTCATATCTGATTCTTCATGGGTCAAAATGAACACGTGCATGTCTTTTTCCCTGTGTGTGCTGAATCCTCAGTTTGTTTTTTAGTTTGACATGGTGTAGTTATTGTCAGAAGTTTATCTGCTTTGAGCAGCAAAAGTATCTATTTTAATTTCAGAGAGCATGTTAGAAATCTGTCAGAACTTTGAAAATAATATTAAGGAAAAAGAGATATCATTAAAGCAGTTTCTCTGTCATCTTGCTCGTTGATGGGGAAAAATCATACAAGTAATTTTGGCTTAACTGATGGATGATGATAATGCATAGGGAAGCAATCACAGGTGGATTTTGCTTCCAAATGAACTGGAATTATTAATGTCTCTTCCCAGTTGGGGCTGAAGATAAATTCAGGTACACTGATATCCAACAGAAATAAAATAGTTGCAAGTATCATTTGGTAGCATGTAATAGATGGTAGAACACAAAATGCTGGAAAGCCCCCAAGAGTACAGAAAAAAAATCATCAGTATTGGTTTTTTATTAATTTACATAGTTACTTATGTAGCTACTTTTATAATATTGTGAATTAATGTATTTATAATCAAATTTTGTTGTTATATCCATGGGCTGATGGCTTCTGCATGGCAAAAGATTCCTGTATTGCTGCATTTAAAGACATCAGTTCTTTTCATTCTGATTTCATTGTGCATTTTGCTTTTTTTTTTAAGTGGCAAAGTTCAGGTGTATATATAATTAAGCAAAACTTCACCTACCCCTAAGTGAATGCAGGTTAAAATGGCTGCTAATATAAAAGTGTTACTTATAAAAATCTCCTTGTTTACTATTATAATTTCCACTTGCAGTTAAAAAAGCTCTGAATATGAGCTGTGCAGAACCAAACTAACATGATTGTGTGATCTCAAGGGTGTTAGAGAGCTCTCAGGTATCTGCTTGCAGATCGTCTTCAGTGGCTTTGGTGATTATTCTAACAAGATACCACGAATCTTGTGTTAACCATAAAAAGCAAATTAGTGTGACCTTTCCTGTGAGGGGGAAAAAAGGATACAAGTACCTTCAAATCAATCAAGCAACTGCTTATTTGTGAAATAACATTTTGTATTCTTCAAATGCTATATAAAAAGTACTCATTAGTCTTATTTAAGGAGTTCTGACCACATTTGCAGTATATAAATTCTGCAGAAATAATAGAGCTCTTTGTATTTTGCTGTATTTTGCTGAAAATGAATTTCCAGACTTTTCTATGGCAACAAATTCTGACCTTTCCAGTTCAGAAATCTCTGTTGTATTGGTGCATATTAAACATTCAGTTCTGTTTAAAAAGCTGATTACAACATTGGTATGAAGTCTTATGAGACCCAAGTCAATCTCTCACAGGTAAATAATAGGAAATTAAGATGCATATCTGAATAGATATTCACCTATTGAAAGTGTATGAATAAAACTCATAATTAGACTGAGTATTACCAACAATTGTTTAGCTGCTGTACTAAAGGAACATCTCCAAATGACTGATTTAAGTAAATTCCAATTATCGGGGAGCATCTGTTAACTTCATTGGAATTTATTTGGTGATCCTTGCTTGTGCAAATTTAGGGTCACTTTACATAGGTGGCCAAATTCAGGATAATTAAATCTGTTTTAGAACTTTCCTGCCTTGGGCTTGGGCAACTCATACTTTCTGCTTCATGTCACTGTATTTGGTGGTTATTATTTGAACTTCTATGTGAGTAGTTAAAAGAATTCTTGGTCAAGATGAAAAAATTTTGAAAACAAAATTTTTATGATTATTTTAATACAGAGAACTTGTACAGAATATTTTATACACACTGGACAGCAGAACTTTTTAAAACATCATCTCATATTTATCTTCCTGTGCAACTTGAGCAAATATAACGTTGCAGTAAAGCTGTTGCTTGTATCCTTTTTCCACAGGAGAAGTAATATTGATTTGCCTTTTACAGGTGAGCATGATCTACAATGCCTTATTCCAAAAGCTGTCAGAGCAGCCTGCTAATGAGTGCCTGACAGCTCAGAGTTTTAATTTTTCTGCCAACATGGGCTTGATTTCGGCAGCTTCATCATATCTATGTATGTTACATGTTAGTTGCATGTGCTGGTGAAACCCATGGAAGACATTGGAACGGTGGTTTTCGGGGGCAAACTTCATAGTGTGGCATGAGCATTGGGCCAAGGCTCCATTGAAAATACTGCCTTAATGTCTGAATGGGATTTTGTCATGTAAAAGTGATGCTAACCCATGAGGTACCCTAATGTTCACAATTCTGTGATTGCAGTTATGGGATTTCTCCAGACCTCCTTTTTTAAGGCCAACAAAGACAAAGTCATTGAGGGTGTGATCCCAGGAATGATGTGCATTTAGTGACGAGCCAAGTTAGTTGCATTGTGAGGTCTGAACACTGCACGTGTCTCAGAATAGTGATCCAGAAACCCCACACACCATATCTAGATATTTAGAAATATCTAAAATATTAGCCAGGTCTAGAGTGTCAAGCTGGAGTCAAAATCAGGTGCAGCTGTGCACATAGACACAGGGATCTGAATACTTCCCTGAGGGATGATGCTAGCAGTGTTTCAGAGATAAGTTCCCTGTTTTCTCTTCAAGTGTGGCTAGAAGTGAAGCAGCTCTCCACAGCGTGAAAGGACTCTGTCTATATTTTATCTAAATGCTGCTTAATCCTAGCCACTGGATTGTCAGATTGTGCTTCCTCTTGTGTCACTGCCCGAATTATCTATCTGTCTGTCTTACTGTGCAGTAGCATGGGTTTATCAGGCAGCTTAGAAAGTTTCTTTTCCCTGAGGCATTAGAGCCTTGAATTTAAGACAGTATCCTGTGTGGTGAGGGCTGTCAGTTTGTATCTTCTCAGGCTGGTGGTGACCTTTTATTGTGTCTTGGTTCCAGCATCCTGAATGAGAACCAGAGCTCGTGTGCAGCTGGCAGGTATTGGCTTTACTGTGTTTGGGAGAGTTTTAATGGGCATGGTCCATCAGACCTCTCAGGAACCTCAGCTGCCAGTTTGTCTGGTCTGCATGGGGTTTTTGCCAGATCTCAAAGACTTGTTGCTGGGAAAGTTCTCTGATTTCCTTAGAAGGATCCAGTAAGTTTATCTTGCCTGAGAAGTTTTGTGTGATCTTCTCTAGCACCTGGGTTACTAATCTCCACAACTGTTTACATCCAAAGACTGTTATACGGACAGATGATCCCTTAGTGGCCTTATAAAGCAAATATTCTAAATTTTTTTGTGTGTCATCAAATCTTTAATTTTAAACCTGAGATTTACACAGATCATCAACTTTGAGAAGCTCAAATGAATCTATATGAATTCAAACCTATTCAGAAACCTGAAATCCAGTATCATTATCACCTCTTTTATCCTATAACCAAGGCTGCTTGCCACAATTTTGTATGCAACAGAGGTGTGGACTTGGTTTGTGTTAACCTATTGTTTGTAGGTACTTCCCACTAGCAATCTCATGCAATCCAGCGTTGCCTATTCACAGCTGTTATTTTCATTATACTTCATCGCTTTTTTCCCCAGGTATTGCATCATATTTTCTTATACTAAGAAGGCAAAAACTTATTTACTCAGTTGTGGGTTTTTTTGGGTTTTTTTAGAGCAATCAGGCCACACTAGAAGGTCGCGGCTGGTTTTCTTTCTAAAAAGCACTGATCAAGGCTTGTTTCTTGAATTAAAAATGTGATCACAAAGGTTCACTTGCAGTTTATGTACCTGGAGTATTTTTGAGTAAAGCTGATGGTATCAATACTACAGAGATTGTGAAGATGCCATTTTAGTTTTGGGTAACTAAATTTTCCTTAACTCTCCCTTTAGACACTGTAATCTTTTATTGGCCATAGTGTTCTTAGTACAGTCATGCATAAACCCACAGTCTTTGAAATAACTATTTGAGCTCTGGTACTAAAAACTTTAATTTAATTTTAAATGATGAAACTGAAAATTAAACAGATTCACTCATTCTCTTTTGTAATAAGCCGTACCCAAAAATAAATCCATTAGATTAAACCCATCCATTAGATTATGCTCATACTTCAGAAATAAGTTTATTATAAGGGACTTCATTAAAAAAAGTGGATATGTAAGTGGACAAAACCATTATTATAATTCTGAATAAGAATAATAAAAATACTGAATATATTCAATATTTCCAGCTATGCACATTTTGCCCTCCCGTGTGTGTATTTTTTCTGCATGAGAGCAGAAATCCTATTCATGTAAGGAATTTAAATTATTGTATTTAAGCCCTGTTTTTAAGGTATCTAATTCAGATTGCTTTGAAATGTTTCACTGAAGATTTTCTGAGTTAGCCTGATACTATCAATACTAGTAAAATTCAATACTGTGAAATTCAGCAGTGCTGAAACTCTTGATATTAGAAAATAGTCTTTACTTATGATATGAATTTATTTGTGGTGGGGCTGAGCCTGAAGCTTTTTGGAAGTTGACTTTTCTCTTCCAGTTGCTTGTGCTCTTAGCAGTATTTTGGCACTCGGCCTAAACTGGAAGTTCATGGGAGCGGTTAAAGGCAGTGAGTGTCCAGTGCAAGCATATTTGATTCATGCTGTCATTAGGTACTTTGTGGTTATCTACAGGAACGTAATCTTACTACTCAGTTGTGTATGTTTTATGTGTGCAGTAGACAGAAGAGTAGCAGCGAGCCATGTGAAACAGGGAGAGGAGAGCACCAGGATATCAAACTTGGGGTTCTGAAGATTTTACTGTAAAAATTTATTTGATGGTGCTTTCTTTGAGGCCAGTCACTCTTGGTGGAAGGAATCCCAGTGCTCACCTCGTAGCTACCAGTGCAGTGAAGCAAGCAGAGGGAGAGCACCTCTCTGGTGAGGAAAGGCTGAGATATCTGGGTGTGTTCAGCCTGGAGAAGACTGAGATGGGACCTCATCAGTGCTTATCAATATCTAAAGGGCGGGTGTAAAGAGGATGGGGTCAGGCTTTTCTCAGTGCTGCCTGGTGACAGGACAAGGGGGAATGGACACATGATGGAACACAGGAAGTTCCATCTGACCATGTGGAAAAAACTTCTTTCCTGTGAGGGTGGCAGAGCCCTGGCAGAGGCTGCCCAAAGAGGTGGTGGAGTCTCCTTCTCTGGAGACATTCAAACCCACCTGGACACGTTCCTGTGGGACCTGCTCTGGGTGACCCTGCTCTGGCAGGGGGTTGGACTAGATGATCTCCAGAGGTCACTCCCAACCCATGCCATTCTGTGATTAGGGGATGTTGTTTCTGCTCTAGAGCCAGGGCTGTTCTTTGCCAGTTGTAATATGGTTTCAGACAGTGGGTGGGATGGGTGTGCAGCTTGCTCATGAGTTTAGGTAGGACTAGGACTTTACCAGCTTTACACTAAATCATCGCTTGTTGCCTGACTCCAAGTGTAGGTCCTTCTGTCTTCTGTTGAGGAAAGTGAGAGTAACTATGTTGAAATTTCTGATTTTAAGTAGTAAGAGAAAGGGACTCTTACTTCCTAGACCAAATTTATCAATGTCATACTTCTGATACTGTGCTTTTAGATTTTATAATGTGACTGTAATTGAAGAAAAAAACCAACAAAACCATGTCTTGCATAGTTATTTTCTTTTAGCACTGAAAAATCAATCAGTTTAATTCCCCTAAACTGTGAGAATAGGAACTAGGAAAAAGCATCAGAAGTGATAAATGTGCCAGATGTATTTCTGATAAATTTTTCTTCTGGTAATGTATCAGTAGTATTTCTAATGTGTGATCTAATTTGGAAACGTGTAGTTACATTTTTTAACTTTACTGGGGTAAGTGGTCCAGAGGGGGAGGAAAAAAGCACCTGGCAGGTGTGGTCGGTTGCTGCACATATTTTGAAAATGTGTATTGTCAAAGTTTTCCGTGAGATACAACTGAAAGGAATTCCATCAATCTTGAAAACATTTACATAGTTAGATTCTGAAAAAGACCTAATGTTTTTTGGGGGTAGGCTGCTGGAAGGAAGGAAATGCTTGTTATTCTTCAGTCGCACAGCAGTGATCTAATTCATCAAGGCATTTTAAGCATGCACCTGGCTTTATAATTATTTACTTCTTGTGCATAAAAAACATCTGAGCTGAGTTTAGTCCCTTAATATCCCAATTGTTTTTTTACATACAGCCTTCTCTTTCGGATTGCCAATCATAAACCCTTAATAATCATTAGTACAGTGGTGGTGTACTGGGTCTGGCTGGGATGGAGTTGATTTTCTTCATAGCAGCATAGCATGTGATTTTCTTCATATGGTGCTGTGTTTCAGATTTGTGACTAAACCAGTGCTGGTGACACACCAGTCTTTGAGCTGTTGCCGAGCGGTGCTTGCACAGGGTCAAGGCCTTCTTTGTTCCTCGCTCTGCCCACCAGCAAGAGGTCTGGAGGGGACACAGCTGGGACAGCTGACCCCAACTGAGCAAAGAGATTTTCCTTACCATATAATGTCATGCTCAACAAAAAAGCTGGGAGGTAAATTTTCTGAAATCTCCATTGCTTAGGGACTGGCTTGGCAGTATGAGGTGGTAGGGGATTTCCTTGGCATCACTTCTTTTTTTTTTTTTTTTTTTTTTTTCCCTTTTGCTTATTAAGCTGTCTTTATCTTGAACCATGAGGTTTTTCTTGGTTTGGCTCTTCCCTTTCTGTCCCTCATCCCACTGGGGGTGTGAGTAAGCGGTTGGTGGGTGCTTTGCTGCTGGCTGGGGTCAGCCCATCAGAGGTAGCCACAAAAATACCAACTGCTTTCCGAGTATCACCCTGCCTCAAAACAAAATTGTGCCAGGTAGGTAGAAGCTAAGTCAGTGAAGATTAAACTGGAAATATGATGCAATTTATTTTTTTTTAACAGTTACAGTAATGAATCATTGAATGCAGAAGAACAAGTGGCTTCACCTTAGACCTTGAAATGGGAATAAGATTACTTCAACTAATCAGAGAAAGATCAGTTCTAGCCTGTTGAGTTAGCTTTTAGGAAAGGTAGTGATGTGCAGTCAGTGTTGTTTTATGGCTGTAATTTAAGGAAATCAGTCCAGGCTGTAATAGCCTAACCTTTATCTGTGAGTATTCCTCTCGATGTAAATCCTACATCCCTTTCAGAAAGCCAGCAGTTTTCATTTTCTCTTGGTTGAACTGTGAAGTGCCTCACCTTCAGGGTAGAATTTCCACTGGTTGATAGAGTGGGTGGAAAGAGAGGAATATTTCTGCAATATCCTTTAGGGGAACCTTACGGTGTTGCTGCCATAACACGGAGTACCGTCATTTGATAAATCCTTGCTGATTTCAGATAATGATAAAATAGGCATAATTCCACAAGCATGAGATTGTTACGCAGAGATACAGGAGTGCTGAGAGAGGTGTAAGCTATCACAGAAAATCCTGGTGATTTGAAAACCATGGGAGAAAATGTGAGAACTGTTGACATGCTTAGCATATCCAAGAGCGTGTCTTTAGCCTTTTGTTCTTTTGCTGAGAGGTAGTTAACGTTTTAGAGTAACCTGGTAGCAGTGACCTCTCTTTTGACAGCATTCTTGTCTGAAATGATTGCATGGGAGAAAAGAAATCTTTCAATAATAAAGCCAAAGAGCAAAGGTGTTTGAAGCCATTTTGTGAACTCAGAAGTGGTATAATACATTTGGGACAATGATATTTGAAATACCAAGAATAAGATAAGAGGGGAAAAAAAACCTCAAAGGATACATAAGTGAAAAAATACAGCAAGAGGTTCAGGTAGTTATTGCACGTTATGATGTGCATGGTGGAGTTTGATAAACTGTCATGAGCTTACTCAGTGGAACTTCCGAATTGTCCACCAGACCTCATCTATGCAAAAGGTTTTAGTTTCTGGATCACTAGGTAGGATCAATGGTGCATATTTTAGCAACTATTACACACATGAGTTGCATTTGGATCAGATAGGGCTAGTTCATCCAACTCCAGGAACCGATTATATGGTTTGCAAAGGGTTTATAGAGGAAAGAATGCAGTCTTTCCATTCTGCTCTCCAGAGTCTCCCAAAAATACATGGTTAGTAACACAGCCCCCAAAGTTGGTCTTCTGCTGTTGAATTCATACAGATATTTAGGGAGGACTGTTACCTATTCAATTATGTTTGTTTTCAGAAATCCCTCTTATTATTCTCATTGTATGACACAGAGATGTACCGATTTGGTGTATGAGAGAGTTACCAACCTGATTTAAGATGTGAAAAAAAAAAAAACATTTTGAGACTTAGAATGATAACAGTCTGAGTCCCAGTTTGAGACTTAGAATGATAACAGTCTGAGTCTGAAAATGTTACCTATGCTACTAGACCCATATTGTACATTTCGTCACCGGTTCCACCTTCAGGGGAATTTTGTTTGCACCATAATATCAGGGCCACCCTATCAGCTTGGTGCTTCCTCTTTAGTTGTACATCTAAAGGAATTTCTTTGTGTAGTGTGTGTCAAACTGCAGTTTTGTGACACTAAATTCAGCTGCGCAGCCTGCTGAAATGGTGGGAAAGAGTGGTCTTGAGGCTTTGAACAAAGAAAGAATTGGTGGAAATTTTTTAGTGAATTCCAGGTGAAAGTCTGAATATTTTCATAAACAAGCTGAATAGGAATATTAATCCTATAGAGGTTTCCTCTCAAGGGTTTTTCTACCTTGGTTAGTTTGAAACAACTAGTATGGGGCAGGCATGTGAATTGTGTTTATGTGGAGATTTGCTTTGTTTTGAATAATTTCTTTCATAGGGAGACATGATAATTTCAGGAGCACTTAAATATGTTGAAGACCATTTTGATTATAGTTTGTAATGTGATTTTCTTCTTTTAGTTCTGAATTGCTCGAGAAGATTTAAAGCCCAGCTATTTTCTGAAAGAAGAACGCTGGTATTTTTCCTTCGTTTCCAAAGAAAATAATCTTTTGTGGCAGAACTAGTGCTCTTTACCTTTCTGCTCTCATTTAAGAATTGAAGACTTTTATTTTAGCCAGTAAGAATAATGTTGAAGCATACCTTTTAAATTTATTTTTTCATTTTCTTGATTTTTTGGTCAGATTTTCTAAAGAAAAACTGTGTCAATTACTAAAAAGTTTATTACACTTACGTTCCTTCCACAAGTTTTCACTCAATTTTATATCATTTTTGGTTTGGCCTCATGAAGTGATTAAAAAACATAAATGTAGATGTCTGCCTGTCTTCTAAGTGTCTAAATGCCATTGTAGTCTATGGATATGTAGACAATACAGGCAGTGGAGCCTGGAGAGCAATTGTCATCTTAACTGGCTGTGCACTGGCTGGTCAACTGGGAGCTCTCTAGAACCCCTTGACTTCTTCATTGGCAAGATCCAATATCAATGGTGATCTTGCCAATGGAGAAGTCAAGGGGGTCTAGAGAGTGCTGTATATAATTGTCTTAATTTGGAACTGCATCCCATCAAAACCTTGTAGTTTAAACTAAGCCACTTTGTCTCTTTGGTCAGGGGAGAGAGAGATAGATATATCTTTTGAGGGAAATTCACTCTACCTACTTTAAACATCTAATTTAAACCATGAAATGGGAGCATAATACAGCAAAAATCTGTGCACGCTCTGCCATAGTCTGTAGAAGTCTATACAGTTAAAGACAAAACCTCTAATTGTTGTGTAGTTAATGTTATCAATAACAGGGCAAGATAGAATGTCTCTTAATTAACTTAATAACCTGATAGTTACGTTCAGACATAGCTAATTAGAGCTTTCTTGTAATTGGGCCTATGATTAATAGACTGTGAAGACTGTTTCATTTGTATTAAATGCATGGACAGTCACAAAGAAATTAAAATTTGAGGCTGCATTGAATAACTAATAGAGCACCTCAGGACAGCACAATAGTGAAAGGTTATTCTCTTTATAAAGAATTAATTTATTAAGTAGCTAGCTTAGACCTGGTTTTTGCAAGATCTTTTGCAGTCTTATCAATATGTGCATGAATCTCTCTCTTGGAAATATCCGCAGATGAACTTTTGCAAGTTTCTTTTAAAACAGTCCATCTTGCATAGTTAATAAAACTAGTGAATGTAAAAGCACATGAAGATACCATTACAGAAGAATGGTTTCCTACAGATGAACATGTTTTAAAGATAGACAAGTTTCCTTTACTTTTTCTTATTTAAATTAGGTGACATTGGGAATAAATAGAAAACTTAGAAATTTGGGTTAGAAAGGCAAAAAAGTATAGTTAATATTTTTAAGAGGTATATAAGTATCTTACATTTTTGTTCTTATGCATAGATGAAACTTATCTGTTGAATTTTTCATCAGGAAATGGATCTCAGTTTCAATGATCTTGTACCATTTTTATTCTGCTGTTAATGCAGAGGCGGCTTCATTGAGACTAGTTGGTCTTTTTTCTTTTCTTTTTCTTGTGAAACCTTGCCTACTTAGCACATTGTGAGTCAGATCAGACTGCTGCTCACCAAAAAGGAATTTTATTTTTGTAACTTGTTGTACACTTTGCTTTTTCTTATTTAATACCTTCACTTTTGTCATCTTTTTTTGAAACATTTAAAACTCGTAAGAGTATATTTAGACTACCATGTAGTATGCTATTCCTGCTGTCTATGAAGATGTCATCCAAGCAACAGATGAGAACATGAAATAAACTTTGGGTAATTTAATCAGAAGTTTATGATAGGTTTTCTCTTACTAAGGAATGGTGCTAGATGAGAATACAGATAAGGAATGTCTATCTGGGGCAATGTCTTTTCACCTGCAGGCAAGTATATGTTTTTACTTAAAAAATGAGCTGAGTGCTCACTAGGTAAAATTATTGCCTGTGTGACATTTTTTACTTTTTTTCTTGGGTCATTTTTGGTTGGTTTGTTTTTTTCCTCTTGCCCCTCCCAGCCCTCCACCCCATGGCATGGCCAAGCAACACAACACAGACAGGTGATGTATTTCCTTGTAATTGCCAATTTGTTGGGGATGACAAGAGGCTCAAAGGAAGCTTGAGCTTGAAGGGGGGCCTGAGCAGATGGAGTTATGTCCCTTGATGGACTGGGTGACAGAATTCGGTAGGAGGGCAAAGGTGGTGGGGATCATGGAGTTTTGATCCTACTTCTGGAATCTCTGACAGTGTGTGTGGCAGGAGGATATGGAAGGAGATAACACCTCCTGTATGTGAATGGGGATTTACTCAGAGAATACATCTGAAACTATTATCACAGCTTTTGTTATCGCTGGTTGGCATGGAGATGTTCTTTGCAAATTCTGCCCGTTTTGGGAACCCAGCTGTGGTAAGTTAGAGACCACTTTCACACCTTGCTTGGAGCAGCTTGAGAAGCAAATTCCTAAGAGCTTGTTCATTATACTTTTGCAACAGAATACTCATAGTAAAGCACTATCTCTTCTTTAAATGGCCAGCTTCATAATCTGAGTCACCTTTGTGCTATTTGAAGTTGTATTTACTTTTAATGACACCTCTGAAAGCGCTTGCGGCAAATCAGTTTGAGGCTTATTACTCAAATAAGTAGTATTTTTTTTGATCTGCGTACTATTTTCAGTTTATGAGGATTCCAGCAATGTTACTTCTTTTTTGCTTTAGGTGTACAGGATTGGTACAACTAATTCGTTAGTCTAGATAGATAAAAGTAGCTTGTATCTCTAGTTCTTTTAACTTTTCTAATTGCTATCACAGAATAGAACTGATTATGCTCTGGAACAGCACAGATCTCTACATCACTCAGGCCTTATTACTAATAGGCCTTTGACACTGTCTCCACAACATCCTTCTCTCTAAATTAGAGAGATGTGGATTTGATGGCTGGACTGTTCAGAGGAATTGGTTGGATAGTCACATCCAGACAGGAGTGGTCAACAGCTCACTGTCCAGATGGAAATCGGTGACAAGTGCTGTCCCTCAGGGGTCCATACTGGGACCAGTACTGTTTAATACTTTCATCAGTGACAGACGGTGGGATTGAATGCACCCTCAGCGAATTTGCAGATGACACCAAGCTGAGTGGTGCAGTTCACACACCTGAGGGGTGCGATGCCATCCAGAAGGGACCTGGACAAGCTTGAGACGTGGGCCCGTGTGAACCTCATGAGGTTCAACGGGGGTGGGATGCCGTCCAGAAGGGACCTGGACAAGCTCGAGACATGGGCCCGTGTGAACCTCATGAGGTTCAACAAGACCAAGTGCAGGGTCCTGCATCTGGGTCGGGGCAACCCCCAGTATCAAGGCTGGGGCATAAAGGGATTGAGAGCAGCCCTGCCAAGAAGGGTTTGGGGGCACTGGTGGATGAAAAGCTGGACATGAGCTGGCAGTGTGCGCTGGTGGCCCAGAAAGCCAACTGTATCCTGGGCTGCATCCCCAGCAGCGTGGCCAACAGGGTGAGGGGGGTGATTTTACCCCTCTACTCCACTCTGGTGAGACCCCACCTGGAACTCTGTGTCCAGCTCTGGAATGCTTAGCACAGGAAGGACATGGACGTGTTGGAGAAGGTCCAGAGGAGAGCCACAAAAATTATCATCGACCTGAAGCGCCTCTCCTATGAAGATAGGCTGAGAGAGTTGGGGTTATTCAGCCTGGAGAAGAGAAGGCTCTGGGGAGACCTTATTGTGGCTTTTCAGTACTTAAAGGGGGCTTATAAGAAAGATGGGAACAGACTTTTTAGCAGGGCCTGTTGTGATAGGACAAGAAGTAATGGTTCTAAAATAAAAGAGGGTAGATTCAGACTAGATATTAGACTTTTTAGCAGGGCCTGTTGTCATAGGACAAGAAGTAATGGTTCTAAAATTAAAAAGGGTAGATTCAAACTAGATATACGGAAGAAATATTTTACAATGAGTGTGGTGAAACACTGGCTCAGGTTCCCAGAAAAGTGGTGGATCCCCATCCCTGGCAACATTCAAGGTCAGGTTGGAGGGGACTTTGAGCAACCTGATCTAGTTGAAGATGTCCCTGCTTATTGCAGAGGGGTTGAAGAAGATGACCTTTCAAGGTCCCTTCCAACCCAAACTATTCTATGATTTTATGTTATCATTAGATAAAAAAGTGGTCCTTTTGAATAGGAGTGAATTTCACATCACTGTGGAATAGCACTTTCTTTTTTTTGGTACTTTGTAAAATTATGTTCTTTAGTGTTATTGCTGCGTCTCAGAATAAGGTAAAGAATCCTATAATCAGTTTCATTTTATTAGGTCTGTTTATGTTAATTAAAGACCATTTCTTCCTGTGACAAGCAAGTTAGTGATGGCAACAACCAGGTAGCATTTGTCTTATATTGACACGTAGGCATTATAAAATTTTTCATCTCTGTATTATTTTTTAATTAATTTTATAGTGTATTATTAATAGATTGTCACCTCAGTAATTAAAAAAAATAATAGTATCAGTGCATGTAGCTCAGTTCTCATAATCTTGTTTTTATTAATCTAAGACAGAAAAATCATTTTCAAACCACAATTCAGAGAAATGATTTAAATTACAAGTCAGCTATCACAGGTTGACACTCTTCCTTTGGTGATAGAATCCTGTGCAGTGGGACTCCTACAGCTATTGTGGTCCGTTACAAGCACAAGCTTACATCTTTCCACTTGTCACTGATTCCTCATTTTGGCAGGGAAAAAAAGAAAGGTTTGCTGTTAGAGTGTTGCCAAGCAACCAAAATATGAATTACTCCAATTTCTGGATTTTTCTTGTATGAAGTATATTGGAGGGTTTCTCCTACCTTGGTGAGAGACAGTCTAGATGGAGATACACTCCGTAGCTTTACAATTTCTAAGATTAGTAAGTAGCAGAATTTCTCCCTGTGGAGTTCCATTTCAAAACCAAAGACGCTTTTTTGGGGAGGGGATGTCCCTGAAGGTAGTTTTCAAAAGCCATGTCACAGATCATCATGTCTTCACAAAGACATGAGGCAGGGCATGTTTTCTCCTTTTTGTTTTCTGAAGTTAAATTTTGCCTTCTGAAATGAAAAGCTTGTTTCTGTTTGATTTTCACTTATCCCTGATTCTTTATACCACCACTTGAATGAAAGAATGGAAAGGCTTGGAGTGGACAACGATAATTTCCTGTGTCTTAATAATCCTGCATGCTGTTATTCATGTTTACTGTTATTTGGTCTACTACCTCTTAAGTAGTTAGTACACAATTAACTGATGGTAATACCAAATAATTACCAGTATTTGAAAAATTATTTATTAAATGAACTTGTGTGGAAATGTCGAAGTGGACATAGACTTAAGTGTGTGGAAATTATGGTAAGATTTATACTTGGGGATAGATGAAGAGAGAATAAATGCACTTAATAACTTAGCAAGTTTTTTTTTGTTGTATTTTCCTGTAACTTTCTTACTTCTGTGGAGCTTTTTTGTTTTGCAGTGGCAGCCACAGATTTCCTGTAGAACTATGGGGATTTCAGGGTCACCTCCTACTTTAGTCATTGAGTTCCTCTCAAGGCACATGCCCAGTACAGAGATATATCTTATTTCTGGTTTCCTAATCTGTGATTTATGTGGGGGGAGCCAGGAAGAACCTCAGCAGCATTATGGAAAGTGCTTCTCTTCCTTTGGCCCTGCAAGGCCAGGGTGTATAACAGCAATTAAATAGTATCAATGGCATAGGAAGTGGTTTCCTGTTGTCATTGGGTTTGTATCCGTGTCTGCAGCAGTGTAATAAAATACTTACTCATGTCTATACAGTAATATTTTAGAGGAGTTGCTTTAAAAATGTCAGCCTGTTTTATCAGACCCTGGCATTCCCAGATATGAATGAGTTTTCTAACCAGGTTGTGGTTCCATCTCTGGGTGAGATCAAAAATGCACCGACCTTCCTGATACAGCAATTTCCAACGTGAAGAAACTTGAATGTGTGGGTCAGAGCAGAGATACTCAGTGGTCTGAAAATGTGCTTGTTCTGACTGGTTAAATGAATGGTATTCTGATTGTTTGGGGTAAACTTGAGCAAATAGCGGAGGTCAGATTGTTTAATATAAATTCCAGTTGGCAAATGACCACATACACTAAGAGCACCTCAGACATTAACACTTCATAGGGCAAAGCCATCAGTAGTTTGAGGAGATGGGTGTTTCCAGCTGTTTTCTTCAAAGTTGAAAACAGGTTTCTCTTTTAGAAATGCTCCTTTACTTTTGGGAAATGCACGATTAGTTCAGGTGGAATATCCCACTAATTTTTTGTTTTGTTTTAATTTTCTAAAGGAGTTGATGACCAAGCTGATAACAGAGACACCCGACCAGCCAATTCCATTTCTAATTGATCATCTTCAGTCCAAACAGGGGAACCGCAGTCAGCTTCAGAGAACGTTGTCTGGCTCTGCTGCCCTTTGGGCAGAGAGTGAAACATCAGGTATGTTCTGTGCTGGAAAGGGCTAGTCTCCAGTATAATCTGCCCAAACTTTCATCCATGGTTTTCAAAATGCACGTTTATCTACTGAACAGGTACTACCCTGTGGTTTTGAGCATGCACAGTAAATCCTGTTAATCCAGGAGATACTGAATTTAATATATAGTTGGCTGTCAGCTCAACCTACGTACGTATCATGGGAGTATGGGTCAGAGTTACAGGGTGGAAACAATTCTGGCTCAATGAAAAAGAAGGTGCATATGAGGGTCCCTGGATTCCCCTGCTGTCCTCTTTGCTTTTCCTTTTGCTTTGCTTTTTTTCCTTTTCTCTCCCATGGTGTGTTTGTGCCTGAAATTAGCCTCTGTCGAGGTATTTTCTTTAATAACACACATTTTTTAACAACCCGTCATTCCAACACTTATTACTACTTTATGAACTCCAGTGTGAATAATTTATGATTGTAGATCTTCAGAAGCATAAAAAAAATTCTGAAATAATATCTCCTCTGATTCTAAAGTAGAAATTTTAGCTTTGATATTCTGGTATGAGCTACTATTAGAATGTTGGTTTTGTATTTAAAAACTGACTGATGATCTGTTTCAGACTATAATAGATCTCAAATAGTTACCAGTAGTCAAAATGTTAGTTGCCTGTCATATCAACTTTTGATTTATATCAAATGTAAAGTTTTAAGCACAGGCAAACATGTAAGAGAATAAATAGAGGTTAAGGACTTTTTCATAACAAAAAATAGGATGTTATGTTTTTAATGAAAAACATATTAATGAATTTCTAAATTTTGATGTTTAGGAAATGGAAGAAATATATGAAATTTAACATAAATCAGATATAGGAGAATAAAAATAACTGACTTTGCTTTGGACTGATAGTTCTTGTTTTTTCTGGATTAATAGTTTATTATGTCTTTGTAAAATGACCCTACGAATGTTATAATTGCCTGATTCGATTCTTTTAACAGAAAATAAAGGAACAAGGAGAGATTTTAGAAGTTATGATAAACCTTGGCAGGTAAATGCAAAAAAGCCTAAAAAGTCAAAGAGCGACCTTGCCGTGTCCAACATTTCTCCACCATCACCGGAGTCCAAGTCATGTAAGAGAGCTTCAATACATTGTTAATTTCTCCATACTTCCAAACCCATAATGTATCATTCTGTTGAATTTGGATTAAAGTGAAAAGCAAACTATGAGCAGTTGAAATGACTATCTACATATATATATGTTAAAGAGTTCGATTCTTGCTTTACTTTCACTTCAATTATGACTAATAATACCCTGTGTTGTCATCTATAGATAGAATAGAATTGTAGATAGATAAAAAAATAGAAGAATATCTGGGTGTCATGCACAATTCTGTGTTCAGATTCAGATGATTTGACGTTTTAGTTTGCATTGCCATTTTGCATGTGTAAAATCTGTTCTGTTTGTATTGGTCCTAATAACAGATTATTTTTTTTCAGTGGGTCAGATAATGCAAAAGTATGAATTCAGAAAGTTCAAGATCTGGGGACAGTGTCAGCAGAACACATTTACTTCTCTGAGAGTTGCTGAAGGAGTCTAAATGTACCCTGAAAGAAAAGGCAGAATAGAATTAGAGTGACTGAAGAGAATATTGTCAATGACCTGTAAAACAGAAGTAGTAAAAACAGAGACAGCAAGCCTTAATGAAGTACAGCGCTTCCTGTGTACTGGCTGTTGAAGAAATTTAG
>NW_015090814.1:3778725-3880467 GCF_001431845.1 Calidris pugnax
TATTCAATTATGTTTGTTTTCCAACTCCCTCTTATTAATCTCATTAGATGACACAGAGGTGTCCTGATTTGCGGTATCAGAGGGTTACCAACCTGATTTAAGATGTGAAAAAAAAAAAAACATTTTGAGACTTAGAATGATAACAGTCTGAGTCTGAAAATGTTACCTATGCTACTAAACCCAGATTGTACATTTCGTCACCGGTTCCACCTTCAGGGGAATTTTGTTTGCACCATAATATCAGGGCCACCCTATCAGCTTGGTGCTTCCTCTTTAGTTGTACATCTAAAGGAATTTCTTTGTGTAGTGTGTGTCAAACTGCAGTTTTGTGACACTAAATTCAGCTGCGCAGCCTGCTGAAATGGTGGGAAAGAGTGGTCTTGAGGCTTTGAACAAAGAAAGAATTGGTGGAAATTTTTTAGTGAATTCCAGGTGAAAGTCTGAATATTTTCATAAACAAGCTGAATAGGAATATTAATCCTATAGAGGTTTCCTCTCAAGGGTTTTTCTACCTTGGTTAGTTTGAAACAACTAGTATGGGGCAGGCATGTGAATTGTGTTTATGTGGAGATTTGCTTTGTTTTGAATAATTTCTTTCATAGGGAGACATGATAATTTCAGGAGCACTTAAATATGTTGAAGACCATTTTGATTATAGTTTGTAATGTGATTTTCTTCTTTTAGTTCTGAATTGCTCGAGAAGATTTAAAGCCCAGCTATTTTCTGAAAGAAGAACGCTGGTATTTTTCCTTCGTTTCCAAAGAAAATAATCTTTTGTGGCAGAACTAGTGCTCTTTACCTTTCTGCTCTCATTTAAGAATTGAAGACTTTTATTTTAGCCAGTAAGAATAATGTTGAAGCATACCTTTTAAATTTATTTTTTCATTTTCTTGATTTTTTGGTCAGATTTTCTAAAGAAAAACTGTGTCAATTACTAAAAAGTTTATTACACTTACGTTCCTTCCACAAGTTTTCACTCAATTTTATATCATTTTTGGTTTGGCCTCATGAAGTGATTAAAAAACATAAATGTAGATGTCTGCCTGTCTTCTAAGTGTCTAAATGCCATTGTAGTCTATGGATATGTAGACAATACAGGCAGTGGAGCCTGGAGAGCAATTGTCATCTTAACTGGCTGTGCACTGGCTGGTCAACTGGGAGCTCTCTAGGCCCCCTTGACTTCTTCATTGGCAAGATCCAATATCAATGGTGATCTTGCCAATGGAGAAGTCAAGGGGGTCTAGAGAGTGCTGTATATAATTGTCTTAATTTGGAACTGCATCCCATCAAAACCTTGTAGTTTAAACTAAGCCACTTTGTCTCTTTGGTCAGGGGAGAGAGAGATAGATATATCTTTTGAGGGAAATTCACTCTACCTACTTTAAACATCTAATTTAAACCATGAAATGGGAGCATAATACAGCAAAAATCTGTGCACGCTCTGCCATAGTCTGTAGAAGTCTATACAGTTAAAGACAAAACCTCTAATTGTTGTGTAATGTTATCAATAACAGGGCAAGATAGAATGTCTCTTAATTAACTTAATAACCTGATAGTTACGTTCAGACATAGCTAATTAGAGCTTTCTTGTAATTGGGCCTATGATTAATAGACTGTGAAGACTGTTTCATTTGTATTAAATGCATGGACAGTCACAAAGAAATTAAAATTTGAGGCTGCATTGAATAACTAATAGAGCACCTCAGGACAGCACAATAGTGAAAGGTTATTCTCTTTATAAAGAATTAATTTATTAAGTAGCTAGCTTAGACCTGGTTTTTGCAAGATCTTTTGCAGTCTTATCAATATGTGCATGAATCTCTCTCTTGGAAATATCCGCAGATGAACTTTTGCAAGTTTCTTTTAAAACAGTCCATCTTGCATAGTTAATAAAACTAGTGAATGTAAAAGCACATGAAGATACCATTACAGAAGAATGGTTTCCTACAGATGAACATGTTTTAAAGATAGACAAGTTTCCTTTACTTTTTCTTATTTAAATTAGGTGACATTGGGAATAAATAGAAAACTTAGAAATTTGGGTTAGAAAGGCAAAAAAGTATAGTTAATATTTTTAAGAGGTATATAAGTATCTTACATTTTTGTTCTTATGCATAGATGAAACTTATCTGTTGAATTTTTCATCAGGAAATGGATCTCAGTTTCAATGATCTTGTACCATTTTTATTCTGCTGTTAATGCAGAGGCGGCTTCATTGAGACTAGTTGGTCTTTTTTCTTTTCTTTTTCTTGTGAAACCTTGCCTACTTAGCACATTGTGAGTCAGATCAGACTGCTGCTCACCAAAAAGGAATTTTATTTTTGTAACTTGTTGTACACTTTGCTTTTTCTTATTTAATACCTTCACTTTTGTCATCTTTTTTTTGAAACATTTAAAACTCGTAAGAGTATATTTAGACTACCATGTAGTATGCTATTCCTGCTGTCTATGAAGATGTCATCCAAGCAACAGATGAGAACATGAAATAAACTTTGGGTAATTTAATCAGAAGTTTATGATAGGTTTTCTCTTACTAAGGAATGGTGCTAGATGAGAATACAGATAAGGAATGTCTATCTGGGGTAATGTCTTTTCACCTGCAGGCAAGTATATGTTTTTACTTAAAAAATGAGCTGAGTGCTCACTAGGTAAAATTATTGCCTGTGTGACATTTTTTACTTTTTTTCTTGGGTCATTTTTGGTTGGTTTGTTTTTTTCCTCTTGCCCCTCCCAGCCCTCCACCCCATGGCATGGCCAAGCAACACAACACAGACAGGTGATGTATTTCCTTGTAATTGCCAATTTGTTGGGGATGACAAGAGGCTCAAAGGAAGCTTGAGCTTGAAGGGGGGCCTGAGCAGATGGAGTTATGTCCCTTGATGGACTGGGTGACAGAATTCGGTAGGAGGGCAAAGGTGGTGGGGATCATGGAGTTTTGATCCTACTTCTGGAATCTCTGACAGTGTGTGTGGCAGGAGGATATGGAAGGAGATAACACCTCCTGTATGTGAATGGGGATTTACTCAGAGAATACATCTGAAACTATTATCACAGCTTTTGTTATCGCTGGTTGGCATGGAGATGTTCTTTGCAAATTCTGCCCGTTTTGGGAACCCAGCTGTGGTAAGTTAGAGACCACTTTCACACCTTGCTTGGAGCAGCTTGAGAAGCAAATTCCTAAGAGCTTGTTCATTATACTTTTGCAACAGAATACTCATAGTAAAGCACTATCTCTTCTTTAAATGGCCAGCTTCATAATCTGAGTCACCTTTGTGCTATTTGAAGTTGTATTTACTTTTAATGACACCTCTGAAAGCGCTTGCGGCAAATCAGTTTGAGGCTTATTACTCAAATAAGTAGTATTTTTTTTGATCTGCGTACTATTTTCAGTTTATGAGGATTCCAGCAATGTTACTTCTTTTTTGCTTTAGGTGTACAGGATTGGTACAACTAATTCGTTAGTCTAGATAGATAAAAGTAGCTTGTATCTCTAGTTCTTTTAACTTTTCTAATTGCTATCACAGAATAGAACTGATTATGCTCTGGAACAGCACAGATCTCTACATCACTCAGGCCTTATTACTAATAGGCCTTTGACACTGTCTCCACAACATCCTTCTCTCTAAATTAGAGAGATGTGGATTTGATGGCTGGACTGTTCAGAGGAATTGGTTGGATAGTCACATCCAGACAGGAGTGGTCAACAGCTCACTGTCCAGATGGAAATCGGTGACAAGTGCTGTCCCTCAGGGGTCCATACTGGGACCAGTACTGTTTAATACTTTCATCAGTGACAGACGGTGGGATTGAATGCACTCTCAATTAATTTGCAGATGACACCAAGCTGAGTGGTGCAGTTCACACACCTGAGGGGTGCGATGCCATCCAGAAGGGACCTGGACAAGCTTGAGACGTGGGCCCGTGTGAACCTCATGAGGTTCAACAAGACCAAGTGCAGGGTCCTGCACCTGGGTTGGGGCAACCCCCAGTATCAAGGCTGGGGCATAAAGAGATTGAGAACAGCCCTGCCAAGAAGGATTTGGGGGCACTGGTGGATGAAAAGCTGGACGTGAGCTGGCAGTGTGCGCTGGTGGCCCAGAAAGCCAACTGCATCCTGGGCTGCATCCCCAGCAGCGTGACCAGCAGCGCGATGGGGGTGATTTTACCCCTCTACTCCACTCTGGTGAGACCCCACCTGGAACTCTGTGTCCAGCTCTGGAATGCTTAGCACAGGAAGGACATGGACGTGTTGGAGAAGGTCCAGAGGAGAGCCACAAAAATTATCATCGACCTGAAGCGCCTCTCCTATGAAGATAGGCTGAGAGAGTTGGGGTTATTCAGCCTGGAGAAGAGAAGGCTCTGGGGAGACCTTATTGTGGCTTTTCAGTACTTAAAGGGGGCTTATAAGAAAGATGGGAACAGACTTTTTAGCAGGGCCTGTTGTGATAGGACAAGAAGTAATGGTTCTAAAATAAAAGAGGGTAGATTCAGACTAGATATAAGGAAGAAATATTTTACAATGAGTGTGGTGAAACACTGGCTCAGGTTACCCAAAGAGGTGGTGGATCCCCATCCCTGGCAACATTCAAGGTCAGGTTGGAAGGGTCTTTGAGCAACCTGATCTAGTTGAAGATGTCCCTGCTTATTGCAGAGGGGTTGAAGTAGATGACCTTTCAAGGTCCCTTCCAACCCAAACTATTCTATGATTTTATGTTATCATTAGATAAAAAAGTGGTCCTTTTGAATAGGAGTGAATTTCACATCACTGTGGAATAGCACTTTCTTTTTTTTGGTACTTTGTAAAATTATGTTCTTTAGTGTTATTGCTGCGTCTCAGAATAAGGTAAAGAATCCTATAATCAGTTTCATTTTATTAGGTCTGTTTATGTTAATTAAAGACCATTTCTTCCTGTGACAAGCAAGTTAGTGATGGCAACAACCAGGTAGCATTTGTCTTATATTGACACGTAGGCATTATAAAATTTTTCATCTCTGTATTATTTTTTAATTAATTTTATAGTGTATTATTAATAGATTGTCACCCATGTCTTTAAAAAATTAGTAGTATCAGTGCATGTATCTCAGTAATTAAAAAAATTAATAGTATCAGTGCATGCAGCTCAGTTCTCATCATCTTGTTTTTATTAATCTAAGACAGAAAAATCATTTTCAAACCACAATTCAGAGAAATGATTTAAATTACAAGTCAGCTATCACAGGTTGACACTCTTCCTTTGGTGATAGAATCCTGTGCAGTGGGACTCCTACAGCTATTGTGGTCCGTTACAAGCACAAGCTTACATCTTTCCACTTGTCACTGATTCCTCATTTTGGCAGGGAAAAAAAGAAAGGTTTGCTCTTAGAGTGTTGCCAAGCAACCAAAATATGAATTACTCCAATTTCTGGATTTTTCTTGTATGAAGTATATCGGAGGGTTTCTCCTACCTTGGTGAGAGACAGTCTAGATGGAGATACACTCCGTAGCTTTACAATTTCTAAGATTAGTAAGTAGCAGAATTTCTCCCTGTGGAGTTCCATTTCAAAACCAAAGACGCTTTTTTGGGGAGGGGATGTCCCTGAAGGTAGTTTTCAAAAGCCATACTTTTTTTTGGGTGAGGACGATGTCCCTGAAGGTAGTTTTCAAAAGCCATGTCACAGATCATCATGTCTTCACAAAGACATGAGGCAGGGCATGTTTTCTCCTTTTTGTTTTCTGAAGTTAAATTTTGCCTTCTGAAATGAAAAGCTTGTTTCTGTTTGATTTTCACTTATCCCTGATTCTTTATACCACCACTTGAATGAAAGAATGGAAAGGCTTGGAGTGGACAACGATAATTTCCTGTGTCTTAATAATCCTGCATGCTGTTATTCATGTTTACTGTTATTTGGTCTATTACCTATTAAGTAGTTAGTACACAATTAACTGATGGTAATACCAAATAACTACCAGTATTTGAAAAATTATTTATTAAATGAACTTGTGTGGAAATGTCGAAGTGGACATAGACTTAAGTGTGTGGAAATTATGGTAAGATTTATACTTGGGGATAGATGAAGAGAGAATAAATGCACTTAATAACTTAGCAAGTTTTTTTTTGTTGTATTTTCCTGTAACTTTCTTACTTCTGTGGAGCTTTTTTGTTTTGCAGTGGCAGCCACAGATTTCCTGTAGAACTATGGGGATTTCAGGGTCACCTCCTACTTTAGTCATTGAGTTCCTCTCAAGGCACATGCCCAGTACAGAGATATATCTTATTTCTGGTTTCCTAATCTGTGATTTATGTGGGGGGAGCCAGGAAGAACCTCAGCAGCATTATGGAAAGTGCTTCTCTTCCTTTGGCCCTGCAAGGCCAGGGTGTATAACAGCAATTAAATAGTATCAATGGCATAGGAAGTGGTTTCCTGTTGTCATTGGGTTTGTATCCGTGTCTGCAGCAGTGTAATAAAATACTTACTCATGTCTATACAGTAATATTTTAGAGGAGTTGCTTTAAAAATGTCAGCCTGTTTTATCAGACCCTGGCATTCCCAGATATGAATGAGTTTTCTAACCAGGTTGTGGTTCCATCTCTGGGTGAGATCAAAAATGCACCGACCTTCCTGATACAGCAATTTCCAACGTGAAGAAACTTGAATGTGTGGGTCAGAGCAGAGATACTCAGTGGTCTGAAAATGTGCTTGTTCTGACTGGTTAAATGAATGGTATTCTGATTGTTTGGGGTAAACTTGAGCAAATAGCGGAGGTCAGATTGTTTAATATAAATTCCAGTTGGCAAATGACCACATACACTAAGAGCACCTCAGACATTAACACTTCATAGGGCAAAGCCATCAGTAGTTTGAGGAGATGGGTGTTTCCAGCTGTTTTCTTCAAAGTTGAAAACAGGTTTCTCTTTTAGAAATGCTCCTTTACTTTTGGGAAATGCACGATTAGTTCAGGTGGAATATCCCACTAATTTTTTGTTTTGTTTTAATTTTCTAAAGGAGTTGATGACCAAGCTGATAACAGAGACACCCGACCAGCCAATTCCATTTCTAATTGATCATCTTCAGTCCAAACAGGGGAACCGCAGTCAGCTTCAGAGAACGTTGTCTGGCTCTGCTGCCCTTTGGGCAGAGAGTGAAACATCAGGTATGTTCTGTGCTGGAAAGGGCTAGTCTCCAGTATAATCTGCCCAAACTTTCATCCATGGTTTTCAAAATGCACGTTTATCTACTGAACAGGTACTACCCTGTGGTTTTGAGCATGCACAGTAAATCCTGTTAATCCAGGAGATACTGAATTTAATATATAGTTGGCTGTCAGCTCAACCTACGTACGTATCATGGGAGTATGGGTCAGAGTTACAGGGTGGAAACAATTCTGGCTCAATGAAAAAGAAGGTGCATATGAGGGTCCCTGGATTCCCCTGCTGTCCTCTTTGCTTTTCCTTTTGCTTTGCTTTTTTTCCTTTTCTCTCCCATGGTGTGTTTGTGCCTGAAATTAGCCTCTGTCGAGGTATTTTCTTTAATAACACACATTTTTTAACAACCCGTCATTCCAACACTTATTACTACTTTATGAACTCCAGTGTGAATAATTTATGATTGTAGATCTTCAGAAGCATAAAAAAAATTCTGAAATAATATCTCCTCTGATTCTAAAGTAGAAATTTTAGCTTTGATATTCTGGTATGAGCTACTATTAGAATGTTGGTTTTGTATTTAAAAACTGACTGATGATCTGTTTCAGACTATAATAGATCTCAAATAGTTACCAGTAGTCAAAATGTTAGTTGCCTGTCATATCAACTTTTGATTTATATCAAATGTAAAGTTTTAAGCACAGGCAAACATGTAAGAGAATAAATAGAGGTTAAGGACTTTTTCATAACAAAAAATAGGATGTTATGTTTTTAATGAAAAACATATTAATGAATTTCTAAATTTTGATGTTTAGGAAATGGAAGAAATATATGAAATTTAACATAAATCAGATATAGGAGAATAAAAAGAACTGACTTTGCTTTGGACTGATAGTTCTTGTTTTTTCTGGATTAATAGTTTATTATGTCTTTGTAAAATGACCCTACGAATGTTATAATTGCCTGATTCGATTCTTTTAACAGAAAATAAAGGAACAAGGAGAGATTTTAGAAGTTATGATAAACCTTGGCAGGTAAATGCAAAAAAGCCTAAAAAGTCAAAGAGCGACCTTGCCGTGTCCAACATTTCTCCACCATCACCGGAGTCCAAGTCATGTAAGAGAGCTTCAATACATTGTTAATTTCTCCATACTTCCAAACCCATAATGTATCATTCTGTTGAATTTGGATTAAAGTGAAAAGCAAACTATGAGCAGTTGAAATGACTATCTACATATATATATGTTAAAGAGTTCGATTCTTGCTTTACTTTCACTTCAATTATGACTAATAATACCCTGTGTTGTCATCTATAGATAGAATAGAATTGTAGATAGATAAAAAAATAGAAGAATATCTGGGTGTCATGCACAATTCTGTGTTCAGATTCAGATGATTTGACGTTTTAGTTTGCATTGCCATTTTGCATGTGTAAAATCTGTTCTGTTTGTATTGGTCCTAATAACAGATTATTTTTTTTCAGTGGGTCAGATAATGCAAAAGTATGAATTCAGAAAGTTCAAGATCTGGGGACAGTGTCAGCAGAACACGTTTACTACTCTGAGAGTTGCTGAAGGAGTCTAAATGTACGCTGAAAGAAAAGGCAGAATAGAATTAGAGTGACTGAAGAGAATATTGTCAATGACCTGTAAAACAGAAGTAGTAAAAACAGAGACACTAAGCCTTAATGAAGTATAGTGCTTCCTGTGTACTGGCTGTTGAAGAAATTTAGGTTTTAAGCTTGATTTTTAATGGATTTTTTTACATGAATAAATATATCTGTAATAAACTTACATATGTATATATAGGTAGACACATACACAAGTGTGTAGACAAGATTTGTTCTCCAAAATAAATTGCACAATTATACATTCTTCTGTTGACTGTTGTAGCTTTTTGAAATTTTTATAATAGCCAAATCTTTTTAATAACTCAGAGTGTGATCAGGTGGACCAGATGAGAACAGAGATATATAGGATGCTGCAGTAGAAGGTTTGTTGTCTTTCCTCTAAAAGCAAGATAGAGAAGTCTAGACTTCAGAGGAGTCAAAGAAAAATCTCCCAGTGGCCTCAGTAGGTCAAAACATAGCACAGCAATGGGTAAAGTAAATCACAATAGATTTATTCAATAGATACACTGTGATTTTGGGTAAGTAACAGTCTTGTATAGTTATGAAACCTTTTTGATTGAGAAGAAGTAACTGTAACAAGTAAAAAATAGCTGCACAGGTAGCTGTATCCCATAGCACAGCTTTTCTCAGGACTGTATTGTCTTAGCAAGATTTATGGATTATTTTTTTCTGGAAATGGAGCACGTGTCTCTGTTGTTGGTATTTTGGGTAGCATGGCTGCTATTTAGAGTCACCTCAACAGGAGTGAGGAATGGGCTGAGAGTAACCTCATGAAGTTCAATACAGGCAAATGCAAAATCCTGCATCTTGGGTGGAATCACCCTGAGCAATAGTACAAACTGTGGTCTGAATGGCTAGAAAGTAGCTTTGCAGAAAAAGACCTGGGGTGCTAATGGAAAAGAACTTGACTATGAACCAGCTCTGGATGTAGACTCTTGTAGCAGTGAAGATGAGCTCCAGTCCCTAAAGGGGCCTACAGGAGAGCTGGGGAGGGACTCTGGATCAGGGAGGAGAGTCATAGGATGAGGGGGAATGGTTTTAAACTGAAAGAGGGGAGATTGAGATGAGATTCCGGAAGAACATCTTTCCTGTGAGGGTGGTGAGGCACTGGAACAGGTTGCCCAGAGAAGCTGTGGCTGCCCCATCCCTGGAGGGGTTCAAGGCCAGGCTGGATGGGGCTTGGAGCAACCTGGTCTGGTGGGAGGTGTCCCTGCCCAGGGCAGAGGGGTTGGAACTGGATGATCTTTAAGGTCCCTTCCAACCCAAACCATTCTATGATTAGCAAGAGTGTAGCCAGCAGTGTTTACTTTGCACTTTGGAGATGGTGTCTGGAGTGTATCATGATAGACGATGATGTACTGCAGCAAGTCCAGTGGAGGTCCACCAAGATGATGAGAGGGCTTGAGCATGTGATAGACATGATAGAAGATAGAAGCAAAGGACAACAGACAACAGAAAATATACTGTAGGGTGGTCAAACACTGGAACGTGTTGTCCAGAGAGGCTGTGGAATTTCCATCCTGGGAGATACTCAAAACTCAACTGGATAGTCGGAGCAGTCTGCCTTCAGCAGGCCAGTTTGGAGCAGCAGGTTGGACTAGAAGATGTGAAGAGGTCCTTTCCAGCCTAATTATCCTCTGATTCCGTGCTTTCCTGTTCACACCCTTTCCTATTTTTTTGTCCATCCCACTGGTTTAGGCTTTGATTTCTCCTATAATTTTCATGACTTACCTCTGCAAATATTTTTCTCTGCAACTCTTTGAAAATACCTTGTGTATTTGAATTACTTTTATTTTTAATGCCTATCACAGGGGTTGCTTTCAACCATGTGCCTTTTTACCAGCCACATCTTGCTTCTCTTATTTTCTGCCAACAACCAAATTAATACTGATGTGGTTTTGACACTTTTTTACTGGATTTATGCCAAAATCAGTGGGTATCGTATGCCCCTTGAACCACCCAGATCAGCAGCAAGCAAGCATGTTCACAAGCCATTTATTACTCTGTTTAGGTGTGAAAAGCATATTCCATTTGTTTTGTGCCTCAAACTTTTTTGGGTGTCATACTTTTTTTTTGTTTCTTCAAAGCCTCTCCAAAGAGGTAGTAAGAACTCATCTGAGAAACAGAATGTTTGGGCCTGCTGAGACCTAAAGATTTACTCTCAGATTTGGGTTTAAAACAAACAAACAGTCTCCCCACTCCCCAACCTAAAAGTCCCTCAAAACTGGCAAAACAACCCCAAAATTTAATGGAGTCATCATCTGTCATATGTTCTGTTGTAACAGCTTTGTCTTATAACGGTCTTGTTCAAGCGATCCTGAACTTGTAAGTTTATTCAGAACTGATAATTATCATTTCATAGGAATCTTTGGAAACATCAGGAGAATTATTTAATTGGGAAATAGTTTTTTCCTGCAGCAGATCTGATGTTGACTGCAGTGTGCATGTTATTCCTGCACAGATACCTCTTTTTTTTTTTATGCATTCAACTTTTTTACTGGAAAGATTCCTCCAGTACCTCCTCTTGGCTGCAACTGCAAGAAACCCAGAAACAAGAGACCCTGGTATCTAAGGGATCCGACCTCTTGTTTGATGTGTGAAAGAACATAATTAAGCAGAAGCTGCTGCTGTTGTCTGTCAAGGAAGAGGCTTGAAGCTAGGGCTCCTGGTGCGTGCGTGCGTGGGTATATAAAAATATATTTAATGAAGTGTATAGATGATCGTGCTCTGTGTTTGAAGAACAGACAGACTTCTTGCTTCCCAGCTATCTGCTTTTAGACAAAGTAGATTGATCTCTTCACCCCCGCCACATTAAATCAGGTCACACATCATCTTTTCATTTTGCTTCAGTTCATCATTCTCACCATATCCCATTTACAATTTACAGTATTATGTACTTCTAATTGCTCTTGGTCAGTCTAGGATTGTAAGCCATCGTTCTCTTAGCCTTATAATACCCAAGTACTGTGTAAACTGGTTTGGCTGTATTATCAAAGAATTCTAATCTGAATGCTCCTGCAAGATTTAAATACATGAATAATATTATGCTCAATAATAACACATGTATTTGTGTTCTCTGAGATGTAAGATGGTCATACAATGTGTTGATGAAATGTAGGATTTAGTGAGCAGCTGGTCTGATTATGTCTGCAAATCGTGTCTTGAAAAGACACATATATGTAGGTAAAACTAGTACTGATCTTGTACCATTGTCCAGTAGAAAATAAAGGTCTGCTGATTTCAGACAGGATTTATAACACACCGGTGAATGAATCTGATGTGCAATTGTTAGGGGAGTGTGCCACCCAAAAATTTCTGTCTGCAAATCATGTCTTGAAAAGACAGGTATATGTAGGTAAAACCAGTACTGATCTTGTACCATCGTCCAGTAGAAAATAAAGGTCTGCTGATTTCAGACAGGATTTATAACACACCGGTGAATGAATCTGATGTGCAATTGTTAGGGGAGTGTGCCACCCAAAAATTAGAAATACTGGAAAGCCTGGCATTTTCAGCAGGGGAGTTGGACTAGATGATCTCCAGAAATATTGGAAAGGCTGGCTTTGCAGTATTCTAAGATGAGATGGGGAAATCTCAGCTCCATAAAAAGAAAAAACTAAATATTTCTGTACAGGTGCTATGATGTAGAAGTAATAAATTTTCTGAATTGTAGGCAAATGATTTCATGAGAAAGTGTTATATAAATCTCTCAAATAACAGAGATGAGGTTGAGGCAGGTAATATGATGAGGGATTTAAAATTACTGATATGATGATTTTGGGGAATATGAGTGAGCATAATAAAGAGGAAGGTCAGAATATTATGAAAGGATTTTACTCCATCTGTAGTGACATATGCATGGAAATAGAATCATAGAAATGATACATGATGGGCTTCATACATACAGCAGAAGATCATGTATTTTGGATTTAAAATTACTGATATGATGATTTTGGGGAATATGAGTGAGCATAATAAAGAGGAAGGTCAGAATATTATGAAAGGATTTTACTCCATCTGTAGTGACATATGCATGGAAATAGAATCATAGAAATGATACATGATGGGCTTCCTACATACAGCAGAAGATCATGTATTTGAAAGATCTCAAGGGAGGCTCATGTGGTCTGCATGCTTCATACAAAACCATCCATTTGCAAATGGCCAGTGCTTGTTGATCCTATAGTTGAGAAGATACAAATTTATAGTTTCAGAACATTTGTAAGCAAGCAGAAGATGAACCTTGAAAGGAGAGACAGGTGTCACATGATGTAATGAAGTAAGTAAGAAGAACTATGTCTTCTCTAGAAGTAAAAAAAAATTCAGTCAGTTCTAATTTTGCTTAACTTACCTTTCAGTTTTGGTTCAGTAAAGTGAGCCAAACTCATTGTTGAAACAAATTGTATTGAAAATCAGAAATATTCCATGGCAGCATTTCTGGTTTGATACATTTTCACTGAAGTACAGAACGGTTCACTGAAACACAGGCTCTTGTACACCAGCATGGAGAGCAAATTTCCGTCATGTTTTTGACTGGTTTCCCACCATCCATCTAGTGAGACCCAGTCCAGGCTTCCTGTGTTTGTGGGACATTTCTCTGAAAGGAGGGACCAGATCATTTTCTCAGGAGCAAGGTGTCCTATTTTCCAAGGATAGTCTTGATACTCTCATTTTCCTGATGTGGATTGGTCCACATACTTGGCAGTTGATGGTCCTGGAAGCTCCACAGCTGTTGAGTAGAACTTATTTTGGTTTCAGCTAGCTTCTGACCCATCATAAAATCATATGTTTTCACAAAAATTCTGTTCTTTGGCGTTTTGAAAAATTTGGTTTGTTTCAAATAGACCTGGTATCAAATTCCAGTCTGTCGAAATTTTCTGCAACCCGGAAGCTCTACGCTTGGTTCATCTCTGTACATGCTTTTATGATATAAAATGATTGTCTGTATTTTGGTAATACCACAAGTTTTCTGTGGTGTGGTGAGTTCTTTATAAATGTGGAAAGAAAACTCTGTCAAACTGCTAGTAGGCTAGAGTGAGTGATGCTGTAGAACATAGTGTTGGTACACTGAAGGGAGGAGATGGCTGAAAAAGCAGGCAGTAAAGGAGAATGGGACCTCAATGTAAAGCAAAGGTGAGTGAAAATAGACCTTATTATGGAATTTCTTCTCTAGTTTGCTAAATATTTATCTTTGCAGTTAGTAAAAGTTTAGAAAGAAATACTAGGTGGAATAGTTTTTGATCTGTAAATAAGAAAAAAAAATAAATACCAAAGTTGTGCTCTTAAATAAACATTAATTATACTAAGGTCTATGAATGGAGGAAATTTTTCATCACACAAAAGTTTAGATAACTTTTAATGAACGTTCCTATAATTCCTGGTTCCTAAACCAGGAATTATAAATTTAATGATTGGCATTTAAAAGTATCAACAAAAGTTACAAGATGTCCCTCTGAGTAGAGTCTATTCATACTCTAATACCTTAAGGCCTGTGTCTGTTCACTAGGAATCACCATAGTGATTTATTTCCATTGTCCCCAGAAGGAAATACATGTCTTTTTTGAACACAAAACAGAACTGGACTCTGACACTCCAACTTGCCCCTCTCTTCCCTTCTCCTTATTGAGGCTTCCTGTGTCTCTTTCCTCCTACTTTTATCTCTGTAGGTCCTTTAAATGTCTCTTTTGTCTTCTGTCTTTGACAATGGCTGTAATTGCAGTCTAATTTATTCACTTCCCTACTGCTTACCCAGGTTCCTGAGTGGGTGTTAAAGATCAGACTACACTCTGGCTTGTCAGACTCTGTATAGGTGTCAAGTTTGAAGATGGCTTGGTTTATGTCTACGGGAGATGGAATCACATTCTATGTGACAGAGGGACTTAAACATACCATTTTCCCACCTCTTTACATAGAAAAGATGACTGTTGACTTAACTTCAACTTTCCCACGTAGAGTTGATCCGAAGTGGAGCAGTTCCTATATTCACACAGTGGGCAGTCAGCAATAAGGCCAATTTAAATAGTAACAGTTATTTGACACGTTTTCTAATAGCTACCAGAACTCAAAGTCAGACCGTAATTTCCTCATGTAAAAAATTTCCTTTGTAAAAGAACTCTGAAATTCCAAATGATCATAAGGTACCACTTTTTTTTGCGTGATCTGTAGGAGTCTACAACTTTCCTTCTTAGCATGTCATGGAAATGAAGTTTGTAAGCATAAATTAGTTGACAACTGTCAAAATAGTAAATAAATATTTCAAAGCTGGCCAGGATATATAGGACATTGTAGGCTTTGGTTTTGAATTTATTTTTAGGTGCAAGTAGTTAGCAACCATTGATAAATGCAACTGGACCTTTCTGTTGGGAAGACATCATCATCTTCACACCAGTTCTCAGCACGATAATGCTGTGTTTGGAGTGAACCCAACAATTGCATTTGGTGGTGAAGGCAACAGATTGCTTAGTTCAGAATTCCAGTTCTAGAGGCAGCATCATTTTTGTTTCCATTTCTACAAATTGTTCACAATGTTCACATTGATCAATGCAGCTCTGTTCATTGTGGGTCCTACGTCTCAGAAACTCCTTCTCTTCTTCCCTGACATTGTAGGTGAAGTTAGCTTAGCCACGGAGAAACTGTTACCTTAAAATTAAATCAAAGGGTTTGGTAATAGATAACGAGTAGGGGACTGTACACTTAGGACTGTGCTTCCCAAAGATTGAGTTTCTTAAAGTATTGGAATAAAGGTACAACATAAACAATAGGGACATATTTTGTTTCACTGTTTTTATGAACTGTTATGTACGCTGTATGATATTTTTTTTTAAAAATGTATATACATGTTGTTATAAAAGCTTTATCTAAAATATTTCTTTTTCCTTTTTGATAAAATGACTAGCAAAGACTAAAGTACTTATTTCCATTTTTTCCATTTTTCCTGGCCCTTAGGACACACAATTCTGTTTTGATGTAAATGAAGTACCTTCACACGCGATATTTTTATTACCTTTTTCTGTTATTGCATTATTTTTATTATTTCTAATTGTTAATATTAATAATTCCTGTCTACCAATTAACTCTGTCACAAGAATCATCCCAACTCTGCATTTGTTCATAGATGTTTTCATTTTTACTTCACATTGACCAAAGAAAATATTTCCAGCTGTTAAAATAGGAGGATAGTTAAGCAATTTCCACTCAAGGTACTTGAGCTTGTAAACTCATTGTGCAGCTTTTTTTCTGCTATATGAGTCTGAACTACCAACTCTAAACTTCATCTATATATCTGTGTATATTTAGTGCCAAGGTCAATAGAGCATCCTAAATGGGATTGGAGGACAAAACCGGAGAACCATGATTTTGATGAACTAAATCATATTCTTCAAGAGAGCAAAAAACTTGGAAAAGCCCTTGAGAATCTGTCTCGCAGTAAGTTGATTGATTTTAGTTTTTTAATGTGACCATGCAGCCTGAATTGTAATTTCAAAGTATATATCAAGAAGGTGGTCTTCTATTCAATGAAGACTAAGTTCACTGACATCAGCAGTTACATCCCTGTTGATGAGGTTTACAGGATGTCTGAGATAATTTACCAGCTCTCCTCTGAAGAGGAGACTGAAACTGCTTTCACTGCACCTCCTTCTTTGTTATATTAGTTTTCTGCCAGTTTAGGGAGCTAAATTAGCTCATCAAGAGATCAACACCAGGGGCTGGTTTAAGGAAAATGTTAGGAACATGCAGCAGTGAGACTGCTCCTTTGGGTGGCAGAGGTAAGATTGGATTAACCTCTGTGAAACCTTAACCTCATGATGGAGATCAGACCTGTCACCGAAAAGCAATAGATATTTTGTATCCTTGACCCCAGTTAATTCCTTCCAGTTTTCCAAAGCAATTCTAATAAATATTTTAAAGCATATCAAATAAATACTCAAAAACATGGTTGCCTATTCCTTCATAGCAAATCCCAAGTATTATCCTTTAAAAGATAGAGTCAAACAGGAACAGCGTTTAAAAACAGCATGCTTATGTAAGTAGTGGTTCTGAGAATTACTGGATATGATAAGGAATATCTTTTTTTTTCTTTTTCTTTCCTATAGAAGGGAATTCTGAAGTACACTGGTGGGAGCAAACTGCTGACAATTATCAAAGTATGAGAAGTGCTGTCTGCCATGGTGCATGAAAACTATGTATGGTGTGATCTGGGAGACATTTAAATGAGTAATATTTTCTTTCTCCTCTCATTAAATTTTATCCATGGCACTTCTTCTTTCAGTGGAGAAATTGCAGATGGTGAGGTCAGAAACAGAGCTGAATGAAGAATGGAATATCTGTTTTGTGGATAATTTTGAGATTCAGCATTTTTCCACATTGTGTCAAATACCCCAAATTAGTTTGTGCAAATTGCCTCTCTCCCAAATGTTTTAGGCTGTTCACAACAATTATATTCTGAGCAATTTGCATATTTATATTAATGATTGTAGTATAGATACAGGCCTCTTTTCAGTCTGTTTGTCTCGAAGGAGCTAAATCACCTCCAGTCAGGGTCTCTGATTTGCAGCCCCACCATTGCCTGACCACCTTAATGTGATGAGCGTGAGTGTCATTTTCAGGCCTTTATCCTTTAGAGGTTGTAACCAACCTTAACACAGATAGAGAAACATTAATATTTTTTTTCAACTTCAGAAAGGGTTATATATTTATTCACTGTCTGGACATATGAACCAATCAGATATGAGAGTTCAATAATAAAGGAGTAAATCCACTCTTCAGTCCGACATCATTGTCTTTCATCGTGAATATTGTGTAGGTTCCACTGAGCTCTGGCTTTCTTATACCTAAAATACAGTTTGTAGTGTTCTATACCTCTCTTTGCCACAGAGTTTTCTAACTGGAGTGCAAAACACTGCAGTTCTTCTGGGTCCTACACTTGGACTGGAGGTGAATGTACCTGGCCAGCGTTGTTGGAGTCAGGTTTTCATATAGCTATTTCACAAATGAAACATTCTTCACTATTTCTTGCTAGTACTTGATGTTTTGAGATGATTTATCAAGCTAATATGGATTTTTAATTCTATCCCCAAGACTTGCTTTAAATCACTTGCAACCTGATATGAAGTTCACTTTTATGAATGTGCTCTTTATTTCTTCATCCAGATCATTAACGGAAATATTGTCAGACCTCTTCATGATTCCATTTCAGATCTGACAACCAGCCTTTGAAAGCTACTCAGTAAGTGCGTTTTTTCCCACCAGATGTTTATCTGCCTAGCAGTGATTTCACCTAGAATGTAATTCTCTAATTTGTTTACTGGAGTATCATCTAGGACAGTAAACAAAGGCATCTTATAGCTGAAGTATTTTACATCTACTTCCTCCTCGTGTCCACAAGTCAGGTTTCCCAGTTGAGACATCAGTTAGACTGATTTGATGTGATTCATTCTTGATAAATTTATGTTGGCTAGTTCTTATCACCTTTCCTATCCATTAGATGTTGATAAAATTGTTTATTTAACAATTTTGTCAAATATTCTTGCTGCTGTTACATTTAGTCTTGCAGGTTAGCAGTTCCCCATGTCTTCCCTTTTTCATTTCCAAAGGAAGATACGGTATTTGCCCTTTTCTGTCCTCTCCATTCCTGAAAGACAGTTGCTAATGGATTAGAGGGTTCTTCAGCCAGTTAGTTAAGTGCTATAGAGTGAATTGCACAAGATTCTGCCAACTTGAATATATCTAAGTCATCAGAATATCTTTCAACTTTCCGTCATCTGGCTTGCAGTTTTTCCTCTTAAAATCACTAGCATTAGAGCATCTGGCCACAATTATTTTTTTTTGTGAAGACTGAAGCAGTGAGAGTGTGGAACACTGGGATTTCTTTCTATGATCTGTTATTTGCTTTCCTTCTCTTCGATGTCATAGTTCTGTATTTTACTTTGTCCTCCTTTCCTAGTGTATTTATAGTATCTTTTCTTGTGGCTTTTTTTGTTCTTTGATAGTTGTTACTCATTTTGCACTTTAGCCTTTTTGGTTGTATCATTTAAACACTTGCATCAGATTAATTCTGAGCTCTATGTCCTTGTTTCCAGTTTTTGTACTCCTCATCTTCAGATCACTTCAGGAAATAGATCTGTTCTGTGCTGTGATTTCTTATGTGTTAGGATGATATAAAAATTCAAAGTGAAAAATTTGGAAAAATAAGAAAAGGTATAATTTTGAAAATAAATATGTCTTTATTGTTCTCCCAAAAGGAGAATACAGATGGCATATAGAAAATATCTTACAAGGTTTCAGCGAATAGACACATCTAGAACTTTAAAAGTGTAAAACACGTGAAACTCGTTCTGTGCTGTACCCAAACAAGTGTCCCATGTGAATTTTGCAAACGCTGTGACAAGGTCCTGTAGCTGCCCTCTCCAGTCTTAATGCTTGTTTTGGGCAGGATAGTCAGTGCTTTTGATTCTACAGGCATATCCATAAAGCCTAGGACTCTAATAATGCTCCATTGGATACTAATCTTGTTTCGAAGTGATAGGGGACAGGTGCCTTGCTCAACAAGTATGCAAATGATCACAGTGCACTATCGATGGTTTTTTACAGCACCCTCTTGTTTCATTCTTCAGTATTTTAACAGGGAAGAGCATCACATACAACCAGGTGTTTGAAGTTAAATGAATCTTCCATCAAGTCCTGGAATTTATTTCCATTTTTAACGATAAGCTTTGGATCTTGTAGTGAGTTTCCAGGACTTCATTGCTTGCTATACAGTTGACATGGGCTCTGAATTACACTCTAGTTTCTATTGCTTCATTCACTATGCAGCCTAGATGCCTTCTTTGAGAGAAACCTTCACTTCACACAACATTAGAACCACCTGAAAGCTTTGGTAGGTGAGACTCAGGCACTTGGATGTCTGGTCTCTCCTACGTTCAGTCCTCCTAGTGATTAAAAGTGAAGTTCCTTCTATTTGGAGCCTCCATCCTGAGCCCCAACAGGACAAGGTGGGGGTAATTCTGTGCTGCAGTAGATCTGAGAAACCGAAAGTGACTTCACACTCAATGTTAAAAGTGTCTCATGAGTTTTGAGAACCTGGAGAAGAGTGTTGCCATAATGATGGTCTAAGTACTTTGGAGTATAGTGGTTTAAGTGTACCATTTTCCAGAGGCCTACTCATGTGGAAAACCTGGGTGTTGTTTAAGTCTCCAATCAGCTGTGTGTCATTGAAGTGGATTTTGAAATATCGAGTCAACTATTTAGGGGAGACTTTGATTTACGAAGCAACATACAGGAATATACTGCATTTCCCTTGTGTATGTTTTGTTTGCTTCGATTGCAAGGTCTCTCATCTTTATCGCTGTCATCCTTCTCCCTCAGCTGATCATACGTAGGGAAAGTTCCATACTGTTCCAAATGTATGCTCTTGTATTTCCCCTTCTGGCCTGCTTGCCTTTTAAAGAGAGTTAAAATCTCCTATATAGCTAAAGATCTTGCTTGTGAATATAGCTAAGGATCTTGCTTGTGAATATATCTGTCTTCACCACCCACCTTCTAAGGATAGAAATATAGATAACAAGAGATGGAAAACAGTGAATTATGAGTGTTTTGAGTGGGAAAAATGAGGACTAAATCGACCAGAGCTTGTTGCAAAGGAGATATGAAGTCTGCCCGCTTTGTGAACAACTTTACATATTTATATGAACAGTTAAGGATTAGAGTGCATATTGAAATTGTGTGTGTATAGGATGTTTCAATTTACACGTGGTAACAGCATTTGATGACACTTAAGGTGTTCTACTGTGAGACAGGTACTTTTTCATAAATACACGTAGCCTTTCAACAGAGATAACCAATGTTTTGGTAGTAATGATTGAACCCTCATTAAGACCAGGTACATACTCAAATCAGTGGGGAAGAAAGAAATTTATCACACTTTGAATTCAATAGATATTCTAAGGTCAAATAATGATAGTAAGTTAACATTAACCAAAGCTATGTGGAAACTCATCCAAGTCAGTTAATTGGAGGGAATCCCAGAAATAACGGTATCTAGCTATAACCAATAGGAAAAAAAAGTACTCTTTTGTTTCTTAATTTGAAGGGCAGTAATCAATCAATAAATAATTAGTAAATAAGAAAGCCATCTGCAATCTAGTAGGAAATTTGGCCCGAAACCAATAAAGAATCATAGAATCACAGAATGGTTGAAAACCAATAAAGAATCATAGAACCACAGAATGGTTGAGGTTGCAAGGGTCCTCTGGAGGTCATCTGGTCCAAATCTCCTGCTCAAGAAGGGCCACCTAGAGCTAATTGTCCAGGACCATATCCATGGTCTTAAATCTCCAAGAATGAAAGATCTCCGAGTTCCTCCACAGTATCTCAAACAGCTACTTCTCGTAATGTTAGAATCAGTTGATATTGTTCATGCATAACTTTAGAAAGAAGCATGGTCTTACCCCTTTAAGAAAAAGATAAAGCAGTGAAATGTAAAAGCGTGTGTTCTGTTTATCTTTTACAGGCAAGAAGATAAGCAACAAGAGTAAATCTCTCATAACAATAAGGGTAGAACTAGTTCAAAAAAAGATCAGAATATGTTAACAAGCCACTAAAATCACGTCCTCGGTTTTGTGGATGAACCCGCGAGTATGTGGGATGTGAGAAGTTGAATAAATACATCATGAACTTCTTCAATGCATTTAGCAGTCTCTGAGACACACGAGTATGGGGTTTCATTTATAAGCATCTACACTGTAGGAAACTATTAATGATTTACATTCTGGTTATGGAAGATGCACTTGAATGGAATGTATTTATCAGAGACTCTGAATTTTCCCATTGAAACTAGGCATTTCTGATGCTGATGATATAATTGCATCAATCAACTCATGAGGGGCATTGTTTTAAGACATAATACTCTAGTAATTTTTTTTTGTCGTACACAGTTGTTGGTCTGAAATGGACCTTAGTCTGTAAAAATGACTTCTCCATGATCGGTTGAGGATCTATCTAGCCCAAAATGTGTTCTTCTAATTGAACCACAAAACTAGTCATCACTATTCTGTAGAGGATTTTTCCTTTCTTCTGTTCAGGCTGAACTTTAAAATCGTGTTATTCTTGTGTGAGATCAATGTTTGTGATTTATTTTGAGATCGACATTTTTAGATAAGCTCAATCAAACCTTTAAGGAAGATAAAATTATCTCGGTACTGCAGCTGGTATCCGATACTGCCTTTGCTCATAAAATCCATTTGCTTTTAGTGTGATGTATGAGTAATAATACAAAATAATGGTATATTCTGAGATTGAAACAGGAAGAAAGTGAACATAATTATTGCTATTCAATTATAAAGTGGGGCTTATATGGCCGGGAGATCACTGTTGCTTCAGTTATGGATATCTTTTTCCTACAGATGTTAAATTTTTAATTACCTTTCTGGAGGTATTTGCCATTCTGATCTAGCTGACTCTGAGTTCCAGGGCTAAAGTCTCTTTTTGATTTACAGCGTCCTTTTCTGGAGCAGTTTTGGAATTGCTAAAGGTTTTCTGAATGCTATTGCAGAACTGGGGTTTGTGTGACTCTCATCTCAGATATGGTACCTCCTAGTTCTTATCAAAAAAGGGTAGTTATTCAGGAGGCTGTAGAAGGGTGAGCTATGACTCTGTCCTTGGCTAGCGCCCACCTTAACCGACCAACTGCAGGGTACACCTTTCCCTAAAATCAAGAGTTCTGAAAGATTCTGCAGTGTTGATTATTCTTTTCTGAGCTGACTTTGGCCTGAGTTTCTGGGACGTAATATTTGGTGGGTTCTTTGCATGTTCTTTCTCTCTGTTTGCCTAATTCATTACTCACCAAACCTAATCCTGGATTCTCCATTGAAGTAACTCAGAAATTTGGATATAGAAGTGCTGCAAGTCTAAAGCACAGATTCTTTTGCTGGGGATTGATTATTTTTATTTTTTTTTCAAAGCCACCATGGGGAAGAGAGATTAAATTCCTGTTTCCTAGATAGTGACTCTACTGATGTATAGTGTGCTGATATGTTAATGTGCGGTGCCTTGTAGATAATATTGTTTCCCTTATTCTTACATGGCTAGATGTTGGGAGGAATATTATCCTAATTCAAGATGTATACCACGACAGAAACGTGATACGTATTTATGTAATAATATAAGGACATATGCCCATCCTTGGCAAGACCTCTGAGGTTTCCTTTCAACATGCCTTCAGAGAAAATCTCTGAGTTACTACTGGAGGAAATATGTCTAATTTTGAAAGTTGTAAAATGACTCAATGTAAGTAAAGGAAATAATGTAAGAATGTTTGTTATGGCAGTCAATGACAAATCTATTATAAATTTCCTATATAGAAATGCCTGAGCCAGTTTAGCTCTTGTGTACATATTTTCAGGGGAAAATATTTTCTAGGCTTTGTTTGGTAAAACCAGAGCAACCATTTTATGCCCTTTATAATCCAAGGATGGTGAGAAATAACTAATTTCAATTTACCTTGTGTTTGATACATGGTACAAGCAGGCACAGGGTCTAGAATTTACTACACTTCTGGCTGGGGTATGGCATGAGGTTTTGCCATGGGAAATGCAAGTACATCTGAGATGGCCTATCCCACCAGTGAGAGAACATGTGCTTTCCCTGGTTTGCGATGGATAGCAGAATGCACTGGGACAATTCACTGCCAGGCAGGTGATAACATGATCCAGTATTCCTGTCCTCATGCTCAAAGCTGCAGTATTAATAATGGTAGAATAATAACGCTGTTTCCTTCCTGGAGTTTGTTACAGAACATATGATGCACTATGAGGTTGAAAGTCACAGAATCACAGAATCACAGAATCTTCTAGGTTGGAAGGGACCTTAAAGATCATCTTGTCCAACCGTCAACCTAACTGACAAAAATAGACACCCACACAACAAACAAGGATCATCACTAAACCATACCTCCCAGCACTACATCAACCCGTCTTTTGAACACCTCCAGGGATGGGGCCTCAACCACCTCCCTGGGCAGCCCATTCCAATCCCTGATAACCCTTTCAGTGAAAAAATTTTTCCTAATATCCAGCCTGAACCTCCCCTGGCGCAACTTGAGGCCATTTCCTCTCGTCCTGTCGCCTGTGACTTGAGAGAAGAGACCGACCCCCACCTCTCTACAACCTCCTTTCAGGTAGTTGTAGAGAGCAATAAGGTCTCCCCTCAGCCTCCTCTTCTCCAGGCTGAAGTCCAGCCATACACAACTCCCCTGGCCTAGACAGATCCTGAAAATTAATTTTTTCAAGTTCATCAGAGTTGCATTGTGCTTGTCTTAGTGCGTCTAAATTCTGCATGTCAAAACCTGTCCGTCAAATCCAGAAGACTTTGTTTGGCAAATAGGAAAAGTGGCTATTGGGAGCTCTGTGGCCATCTTCTGGATGTTTAGGAAAGTGCATTAGCTGTTTGCTCCCACTGAGCTGAATAATGGTTTTCTGGAGTGTGTTAAAGTAGTAGCATTTTTATTTTCTTATGACAACGTACACACTAGATTTGTCAGAGGTGCATTGTGCATTTAGAAGAATAAATTCAACTAATTTTCATTTTGTATTATCTCTACTTAAGGACAACAAATAAAAGCAAAAAGTGGTAGATATCTCTGAAGCTTCATTCTTATGAGAACACCTGTTCTATAATTTCAGGTGTATATAGTGTATGAAAATATTGCAAGTTTTTAAGCTTATTGGGAATAATGCAGCAGACAGGGGTTTTATTACGTGCCCTTTCAAAACCACCGGAACTCGTACAGTACCTGCTATTTTGAAAATTAATTTTGTGCTGTTGAGAGCATCAAAATCTAAAAAATCACTCTTCATAGAGGAATAATAGCAGTGAGTGGAGAGGCATAGGTACTCGATCAATTGCATTTGTTGCAGGAGAGTGTCAACAAATAAAACTGCTAAAAACTGCTTATGAAAGAGCTGGGCATTTTTTAGACTCACAGAACTCATGTTCACTTTTCTTTTGAAAGTAAGTTAATTTTCTGATAAGCTAGAAATTAAGCAGAATGACCTAAGCAGGAAGTCTTATCTTTACTGTGGAAGATACTCATTCTAGATTCAAAAGAGACTTTACTTTAGAGAGTTTAAACATGGTGCAGGTAAATTTTAGGAGGTGGCTTTTTCATCAAATAAGACACTATAATGATGTAGTGGTCATCGTCTTTATTTCTCCATTCTTACCATTGTACTACTGCAGATTGCCAAAGGGATAGAAGATTGGGAACAGAAATTTAAGATAACCATGTAAAGAATCATAGAATGGTTTGGTTTAGAAGGGACCTTAAAGATCATGGAGTTCCAACCCCTCTGCCCTGGGCAGGGACACCTCCCACCAGACCAGGTTGCTCCAAGCCCCATCCAGCCTGGCCTTGAACCCCTCCCGGGATGGGGCAGCCACAGCTTCTCTGGGCAACCTCTTCCAGTGTCTCACCACCCTCAGAGGAAAGAATTTCTTCCTGGTATCTAATCTAAATCTCCCCTCTCTCAGTTTAAAACCCTTCCCCCTTGTCCTATGGCTCCAGTCCCTGATCCAGAGTCCCTCCCCATCTCTCCTGGAGACCCTTTAGGGACTGGAAGGGGCTCTAAGGTCTCCCCAGAGCCTTCTCCAGGCTGAACAACCCCAGTCTCTCAACTTGTCCTCATAGCAGAGGTGCTCCAGCCCTCTGATCAAAACCAGAATGGTTTTGTATATGTATAGGCAATTTAATAATCCATGATAATTGTAAAAAAAGGCATGAATAATTGTAAAACAAGGCATGACAAACAAATGGTTTAGTGTTTTAGATATAAAAAAGTCATAAGGTACATGGCTATTACAATGAGATATGGTTTGGGGCAGTCTGCTTAATGGAGGCGTGATAATAGCAATTGAAGTATAATAAGTATTAGTAAGTTGTGTTGTTATTCCGTTGTCTAATAGTCATGTTTCATTTAATCCTAGTGTGCAGATCTTTCTTAAAATCAGAGAGTATCTTATTCTCCCAGTTCTCTTCAAAAATGGAGCTATTGACAGGATGAAAGTATTCCAGTTGAGAGAGACTGTGCTAGCACGAACGGCCTTGCTCCAGATTTGTTGCTGATCAGAGATGGCAGCGGAGCATTTCTGAAGGACCGGGGAAGCGCGTTCAGACCAATTACTTTATTGTCCCAGCAGCCTTGTAGCACAGAGGGTCATTGCACTCGAAAGCAGAAACAAGTGCCCTGAATCTGTCTGTGTAATTCACCAGAAGAGCTGAGTGGGCTGGGTACTTGTGCTTCCTGATCAAAATTCAGCGTCCTGAATTACTCTCAAAAGGGAATTTTTTTAAAGGCGTAAAATTGGTAGTTAGGCACCTAATTCCCATTTTAAAACTTGTCTGTGAGACTTAGCTGATGGTGGCAAGCAAACCTCTCGCCCAGTTAGTCAAAACACTGCACTTTCTCATTGCAAGGAGTAAGAAAGGTAGGACTATTGTAGAGTTGTCAGTCACAGTATGATCTAAAACTATAGTTGGCTGTGAGATAACAGCTGCTGTGAGAGAAGGGGCAAAGCCATACTCCTTTATTTCTGGAGGGTTTGCCTTTGACATCAGAAGACCTTTCCCAACAAAGGGAGGAGAACTTTTCATAGAACCATAGAATCGTCTAGGTTGGAAGAGACCTTTGGGATCATCAAGTCCAACCATCCACCCTACTCTACAAAGTTCTCCCCTACACCATATCTCCCAACACCACGTCTAAACAGCTCCTAAACACATCCAAGGATGGTGACTCAACCACCTTCCTGGGCAGCCTATTCCAATGCCCGACCACTCTTTCTGTGAAAAATTCTTTCCTAATGTTCAGTCTAAACCTACCCAGTCCCCTTCTTATCCACCGCTCGGTGACTTGAGACAGAGCAATGATGAAGCAGCCCTAAAACTTCCATGCTATACATTCATCGTCCTGCAGAGTCACACTTTAAATGCTTTAAGCTGAAGGGCGTCAGAAAGGTGTTGTTCCTGGTAATTTATATTCTAACAAAGCCATTGGTTTGTCCAACAAACCAGGTGTGTAATTTTTTTCGGTATTTGAGTTTTTTGGAGATTAGGATTAAGTTGTGGTGAAAAAAAGGCTACAGTCTGAGGAAGTGACTAAACTGTTGGGTAAAATGTTTTTAGTGTATGGACATTTTGGCTACACTTACAGATATTTTGCTGAAACCTGAAACAGTTGTTTCCATTTAAACTAGTGTCACGGACTGGGCTGTCCCTTTGTCTCTAGTAGTCTGTGATTCTTACAATGACATTTTCCTATTTAGAATATATATATATATAAATATATATATAATTAGAATGTATTTTTCCCTCTTTTACATTGTACGACAGCCCCAGAGAAACAAAATGAAAATAAGTATACAAGGTACGGAGAGCACAACCAATTATTTGTTGTCATATATACAAGTAAGTGAAAAGAGGGTTTTCTTTTTGATAAGTGGCGATCTCTGGATATTAGGAATTACATGAACTGGAGACAGCAACCATTGGTACCATTACTTTGTAGAAATTCAGGTTTTTTTAATTGTCCACGTATTACTTGAAAATAAAGTAACTGACAATGACATATTTGACTACCAAAAAGTCAGAAGTATGCTAAGGCTTAAGTGAATAACAGAAATCCTAAATACTCCTCTCTGATAATTATAACTATCTCTACTTGTTTTCTTAGGATTCTGGATTAAGATGTTCTGGTTTTTTTTTTTAATGTTATGGTAATATATGCAATGGGTTTAATTTTCCTGGTAACTGCTTTGTCCAAACTGAAGTCCATAATATTCCACCTGAGATCTGCATCCAAAAGATCACCTCACTGTTGTGATTTTCTGTTTGCTGCACACAGAGTGCAAGTCCCCCCTCATCTTAACTTCAGCCGGGATATTTTGTCAGTTTGGCAACTGCAAAAGAAAATAGGTAAGAGTGGGCACACACTAAATGTGCAGTAGGGTCTTGGAAGAAAATGAGAAGCCTTTTTACACCCACCTCTTAATGGGTTGATTTATCCTGGTAATGGAGTTGTATTATCAGTAACTAATGGAGTTTTACTAACGTTAATGGAGCTGAAACCATAACAGAAAGGTCTGTATAACTGATGGTATGGTAAATCCCACCTCCAGAGGAATCGTTATGCCAAACAAGCTCCTTGCAAAGGATTCCTGGGAAGAAATGTATTCTTTTCTCTTGATACCACATCAGAGAAGGAGAGAGAAATAAAGAGTTTGTGGGTTTAATTTTGTGATTATGAAGATAAAAGTTTTCTAACTTTTAAAATTTTGTTTTGTCAAGATGTCCTCAGAAACTGCTGTCTCTCTACATCCTTATCTAAGAAGTACAGTTAGTTTTGATGTCTTGCTACCATTGACAATTTAGTAATGAAGAGATTTAAGGCATTCTGGTCAATTTGGTTACTCAGTTTACCCTTCTATAAATTTAGATTCTGGGGAACTGATAGGACTTATTTAAAAAAGCATTTTACTGAAAGCCCTCCTTTAGATTATGGATGTTTACCCATTTTATGTGCTTATATGTAACTTAATCAGAATAGTTAGGAGCTTTTTGTGTGAGGCATATAGTTTTGCATACACTTTTTCCTATCTGGTACTTCCAGTACTCATCTTTGATTAACTACTCAGACAGTTGAATAGTAAAAGCATTTGGCACTTTTTGGAATGGAGTCTTGGAAATGGCAGAGTTACCTTTTGTAGGTTCTTTTGCTGTACCTGAAATTAAATATTTATAATAACTTAATCAACACAGGGAAAAATTGTTCTTGCGTCCGCTCCCAGGTTTCAAAGACCCATTCACAGAGCACCTGTGAAAGCAGAAGAAAAGGGGACCAACCTTCAGTCTGAGGAAATAAACCTGTATCAAACCAAAATGAACCGTCTTAACATTATGGGAAATTGCTGAGAAAAGGTAGTTTGTCTGTTTGTGCAAAATACATCCCATGTGATGGGAGAGCTGGTTAATGGAAATCATGTTTTCAAAGTTGAGATGAAGAGAAGCTTGAATTATGTTTTTGTTACCTCCAAGAGTGCAGTTATCTTTTCTCTGGTAAATGGCCACTGAGGACTGAAGAAATTCATAACACGTTAAAATCCTGTTGAATGACTCAGGTTGGTTTTACCTACTGATTATACTGTATGGACATATGTGTAATGTCTGGGCTAAATAAAAGTCTGAAGTTATTAAAATGGGTTAATTGCTGTGAGGAATAGAAGGAGTAAGCAAAATAAATGATTTTTCAATACAGTCTACTTTATAACTATTGAATGACTGAAACTGTGCTGTTAACTCCTGGCATATTTCTTATGTGTTGATCAGGTCTTAAAGTTATAGTTGTAGTTTTCCTAGCACTTCACTATTTTTAAACCAAAAATTGATACAAGGAAGTAATCCAAACTGAGAATTAGCTGTATAGAATCAATGATTAAAAGTACAGTAAAAAACCCAAGCAATTTATGTAGTTATGGTATACCAAATAGTAAGAAATAAAATTATCATGGAAATAAGCTTGTAATTCTGCAATCTTTAGTCTGATTTTTAGAAAGAACAACTCTCCACTCAGCTGATATTTTGCAATATCGTCTCTTACATTCTTTGGAAGAAGTTGTCTTGATAACATGACATGAATTAGAAAACAACTTTCAAGTGTGTGCTCTCCCTGTACATGTGTACTTCACTTTATTTCCACCGCCACAAGATGCTTTTCTTTTGTTTTGGAATTCTAATTTGAGTTCTAACTTGGAAATGTTTCTTATGACACCTCATAGGAACCTGGGAGATGCTTTGCTTTCAATACATCAGAATTTTCAACATGATAGCATTGAATGTATGGTTGCTTGATCTCTCCATGTGATATGACTGAAGCATGTTGATGTGTTTAAAATTCTGAAACAAGCTGTGCCTATTTAATGTGCTACAGGACAGTCAGAATTAAAAGATTTAGCTGCCATGATGGAAGCAAGCACAGGAAAACCTCAGGCAGACATCAGCAGAAGGGACAAGAGCAAATAAACAAGTTCTTGTTCAGAGGATTTACAAAAGCCATTTTGCATTCTAGTGTGAACTTTTACTTGGAGGTTTTTCTCTCTTTGAATTCCATCTGTTTTCATCTAATTGTCTCTACACTAAACCATGGAGAAAGAGAGAGGAGTCATGTCCACGTTGCCCTGTGATTGCGGCATGATGTTACGCATGCTGGTCGGGGTGAGATTTGCATAATAACGAGTCCATATGTAAATATTATGTTGCTAGTTTAATTTTAGAAAGCAGGTAGAAGTGTACTAAAGCTCGTTGCCACTTTACTGGCACATCTGCTGTTTGCATTTCCATAGTTTTTTGAAAACTCATTTTGATAATACTGCAGCTGAGGAAAATTAAGAGTATATTGTTTCCAGGCAATTTCACTAATGGAATGAAGTACGGTACATTTTGTGATACAGCAGTGTGTGCAGAGAACAGTATGTAAACTTTTCAGATTAAACCTTATTTTTCCTTACTGTAGTAAAAGACGTTTATAGAAAGAATGTTTCTAAATGTTATTTTTTTTAATCTGTTTTGTTTTCAGGCATTGCTATTTCTGATGAACTTGATAAGGTAAGATTTACTGTAATGAACGGTAAAAAAAGACAGATGATTGTGATAATTTTAGGCAATGAGAGCTGCATCTCCCTGTCCTGGCATACACTCCTCAGCTCTGTTGGAGGAAATTTGGGTATGAAAAGCTATATGGGTAAGTATAGTATACGTTGGTTCAGAGGAAGTTTGGGTATGAAAAGCTATATGGGTAAGTATAGTATACGTTGGTACGTTAAGAGCTTGATCCAGGATGGGCTGTCAACTATGGAAAAAAAATCTCACTGAGGTAAGAGACTCTAAGTGAGGCCATGGAAAAGCTTTTGATCTTGGTACCATCTTTGCTTAACATACTTTGGGTTACTTTGTGTACTTTGGAAACATTTAGCTTTAAATACCTTTCATTCATGAAATCATGAATTTTGCATTCTAAGATATGATTTGTGAGAATATTTAGGAATACTTTTTTCTCCCTAGATTTGATCAGGAGTGCACAGGAGCATAAGGATCAGTCTTTACTTCCTTGCTGAATGGAATAAACAATGATCTCTTCTGTTTTGGCTTCTTTTGATGTATTACGCAGTTAACATGAATTTTAGTTTTAGTTATCATGAACTCTATGCTGAAAGAGTAATCGAGCTAATTTTTCAAAGTTCCACAGGAAACAGAACACCTTTTTCTTCCCTAATTTCACCAGTGAACAGCAGTATGCTGCTAGTGCCAAGAATCTTGAGTTGTGTTCTTGGTGTCAAAAATCATTACTATCAGGGAAATAGGATCAAAAGGTGTATAAGACACAGGAATAATAGCTAATATAGGAGACAATTTTTAAATATCTTTCTTTTCTCCTGGTAGAATAAGGGCATGAACTTTTCTGACACAAGTGTGTGTAAAATGTCTCCACTGGGTTTTTCAGGAAAGACCAATTAGATAAGTTTGTTCACTGACTGATCACATACAGTCATGTGCATATGGGGCTGCCATTTCAAAATGATGGCCTCTACTTATCATTTTTCCCTTGATCTTGCTTTATCTTGTAGTTCATATTAAGAGTATAAGTGTCTAAGTCTTCCTTCCTCCTATTTCCTTAACTGAGAGGTGATGAGAAATGCAATTAGAATGCCCTTCCATTAAAAACCTTACCTTTAAGAATACTTATGAAGAACTGTTCTTCACTTGGTTTTGTTTGTTGAAAAACACTATGAAATGCTGTTTGTGGGAAGAAAGAGACATTTTGGGCTAGAGCCTGTTATCATGTACTTTTTACATATATTTTTTAGGAGATACTTCTATGTTATTTTTTTTAAATGGTGATAGATTAGTGTTCAAAAACATTCAAGTTTTTCAAATGTAATTGAGATGAGGAACATCATTGGTGTATTTCCTCAGGATCCAGTCTAAGAGAATTTTCTTTAAATTACTGTATACTTCATTGTTTATGATTTGAAATTGGAAGGTGGTGGTTTTTTTTTAAATAAAACTTGACATTATATTATATACATTCAATAGCATTTATTACCTGACAACTTTATAATACTGCATCTGTTTTCACATCTGTTTCTGATGAGGACAGCTAAATTGAAGGTTCTTGAAACTGAAAGTTATTTGGAAAACAAATTTTAAAAAAACAATACAGGTCTTAACATGCTTCCTTCGTGCTGCAACACTCAACAGGCTGTCAGGACAGATTTACAGAAGTGCAATTTTGTTGTCTTCATGGGCTTTATTTCTTGTTTTGCCCCTTCAGGATTTTTAAAGGACATAAAGGCTAGTTCTGTGTTAAGAAATTAAGCGTAGCCAGGACCATTCTGTGGCATCCTGCCTCTGAGGAATGATCCCTTCCATGAGCTAATATCTGAAATGTTCCTGTGACTTGTTTCTAAGTGTATTATTTGGCTTGGGCCAAAAGCAACCAAAGGCTACATGACAATGGTTTAACATTAGACAGAATTTGGTTCCATTTCACCTGAGCATGTTCCCAGGCAATGTTTATTTTTCAGGTATAAATGTAGTCAAGTTCATTGTAGTTCCTTTCCCAGAAATACATGCTGATATTAGAGCTTCCTTATCTAGGCTGTGGCGAATCATTTTCCAAACCATCTGTGCTCTGGATTAATTACTTAACCCTTCAGGTAGATGTCATGGATCTAGAACAGCATGCCCAAAGGTGGCGTTGGATTCTGTTATAATATTGCTCTTACGTAGAAGTCACAAGACACTTAAAACACAATAGTAAATTCTTCTATATGCTCTTCCTTGCTTTATTTTCCTGACAATCAGGAACTGTCTTGGGGATTAGGACAGAGCCCATAACCCTGCTGTTTTATCTGTTGTTTAGATTATGAATTCAGAGAAGACAGAGAAAGCATGTGTATGTTTCTTTATTTTTGTTTCTCATTATCTAAGTATTATTTTTAAAAAACTATTTCTTTCTGGCTGCAGTAACCTCTGGCTGCCTTTGTCAGGGAGTACTTGGTTAGTATTGTTGGTTGATGCAACTCCTTCTCCAAGTAATCCAGTTAATTAGTTAGTTGCTTAGTTACTTGAGCATTTGGATTTGGAAAACTGGTTTGCTCTGAATTACAATCACTTTTGTGGAAGAGTGTTTCATTTAAATGGATTCTTGTCAAATATCTGCTATTATTAGCTTTGTGCCAGTATTTAGGGCTTCAGTCCAAGACAGAGGTAGAGAAAATACAGGCAAACAAGGTCAGTCAAAATGGAAGCTTTTGGTTTGACAGTCTAATAAAATTTCAGAGTTCACTGATATAATTGCAAAAAAAAATTCCTAAAACTACTGCAATTAAAACAGATTTACGGTATAGATTCCCTCCTTTCTCATCTCATTTATTTCAGACTTGCAGAGTTTGGTGTTCGGTCTCGCTTGATGATTCAGACCGTGTCTCTAGGACATGGAAGCTGTGTAAAATCAGCAAGTGGCACCGCTTGTGTAAGGAAAGAAAATGAGAAGAGATGCCTCGTGACTCACAGATTTTAAAGCTGAAGTGCGGAGTTAATATAATGCAAATTTCTGAATTGACTCACTGCACAGAAACTATGCGTGAAAGCGTGTGGTTTTTAGAGCTGCTCAATAATGTGAAGAATTTTATGTTCACAGACAGAGAAATTGAGGTAGGATATTAGTATTTCAGATGAAATTCACAGCATTCTACTTTGATTAAAAAAATTATAGAGGAAGAAACCACTGAATTTCCTGTGAGTTTCAGGTCCTGTCTGTTAGGACACTTTCCTGGGAGATGGAAGTTCAGATTCCCACAGAATTATAGACCAGCCGTGCTACCAGAGCTTTGACCATGTGTATCTTTTCTAAAATTTGCTACTGCTGGGAAGACCCTCCTTGAGTTCATGTCATGAAATAAACTGTAATATACATTGCATTGTAGCATGTCTGCGTTGGAAGATACATTGAGGCAGAACGTAGCCAGGATGCTGTAATGCAGAAATATGTTTAAAATGGGTTGATATGATTGTACCCATTTCGGCAATATTTCTGAACCAGACCATGCGAAATAAGGAGTTACACCCTTTACCTCTTGCCAGAGTTGAAGACTGACTTAAAAAAGTGTGGTTCTAAAGCAGTGTGAAAAGCAGAGGAAGGTTATTCATCTGCCAACTTTTGATTCCCTAAAGAATACTTAATGAATGTTTTCCAAGCTGCTTTTATTATTTAATTTTTTTTGCTTTCCTGCAAATCCTAAGACTACAAATATTTTCTTTTTAAATAGATGAGATTTTCACACAATCCCAACACTCCATGGGTTGGTGCTTTACTTTGTGTAGTGGAGCTCTCACAAAAGTCTCTCATGAAGACTTGTCATAACATTGTGAAATTAGTCCGAAATTACCAGCAATAGCTTTCAGTCACTTTAAACATTAACAATGGGAGACAGATAAGTATTAGAGATCCAGAATCAGACTCAAGTGAAGATGATGGTGTAGGGGAGGACTTTGTAGAGTAGGGTAGATGGTTGGACTCGATGATCCCAAGGGTCTCTTCCAACCTAGATGATTCTATGATTCTATGATCTGATAATTCAATTGAGATTTTGACCAAGGTTAGTATTAAAACATTTTTTTCTATGCTGTTCTTACATGTAGTATTACTACAATGAACACAGGTTATAATTAATAAAATAGAGGAAACAACTATTCTAAGTCATAAAAACAAACACATTTCTCCTCACCCAAAAGTATGTCTCACTGTGGAGGTTCCCTCAAAATCCATATCAGAAATTAGAAATATTGAGCTTTTAAAACTATGCTTAAATCAATGGATACAAAGATGGTGTGGTTGCAGCATCTAAGCCCTTCCAGGGAGCACAACATCTCCACCCAACGTGAAGATGAGATTCAGGTGTCCTTCAGTCTTTCACTTCTTCTCCTGGCCTCCACATAAAGGAAGCTTAAGTGTGTCAAGGTGGTAGCCAATGATATGCATAAAAAGATGACACCTGGACTACAGCATAAAATAATCCTCCTAGGTTCATCTAGTGCAGATTTCAACACCTGCCTCTCCTGAAAATATTTCTGTGTGCACTAATGTCACTGTCAGTCTCTTCTCTTATTTATGAGAGAGTATAAATTGGGGATCCCTCAAGATTCTAAGGTCTTTATATATATAAAGAACCAAACCTATAAAAACTTTTTTAAGAACAGAATACTTCATCTGAGTTTATTGAAGCTTTTGAAATGAGGTGCCAAATAAACATCCCAGTGCTCTCAGTAGGGCTGTCTCCAATTCTCCATGTACTGTTTTCACTGCAGCTACTTATGTAGTTGAAAGGAGGAAAATAAATTAGGTCACTGAAACTGTGGTGTACGAGTCTAACAAGACTCGAAACAGAAAGCCAGGTGATCAACTGAGGCAAAGCATGACTATGTAATGTAAATTACATTTCTATTAAGTAGAATATGAAAGTGATACTTTGTCCCTAAAATGTCTAGAAGAGAAATCAGCGTAACAAGGATAGACACGGCGTTCACAGTTTCCTTATTCGTATGCTGATGGTGCAGCCTCAGGAAAAACGTGGTACTGAAAAAAGGGCAAATTTTTAGGTGCTTTTCATTTTCACTTAAAGGACCGAAAGCTTTTAGCAAAGATTGACACTGCAAGTCGTTGCAAGTTTAACTAGCTCCAGCAACCTTTTTTTATTAATTATTAGACATCATTCTAGGGAGAAAAAGAAGGGAGAAGATGGCTTACAGTAGCAGGAATAAACCTTAGAATGGGCCAAGTGGTCCTTACACTAACTACTGTAGGCACCTTGTGTGATGGAGGCATTGTGGGCAGTGGAATAAGCATTTTTCCTGGGTATAGGCATACGATGGCAGTTGATGGGGAGCTCTAGGGAGATGTCTGGAGGGTGGAGTGTGGTAACAGGCACATTGCAGAAAGCAGAATAGAAGAACAAGGGGGAATGAGTCTAATCCAGGGCCTGGGTCACATTTGGCTCTATCAAAATGGAAGCTCTTGGAATTCTGCTGAGCAAAATTATAGCTTGTGGCTGGAGCAGGGTGAATAGATTCATATGAAAGCAGTTTGCAGGCTTTTTTTGTTTGTTTGTTTCATTTCAGTAGAGGCTTCTACTTCGAACTGTGCTTTTACCATATCTGTGTCAATTAAGAAGAGGCTTTAAAAATGGCTTGTTTTTAGGAAGATGAGACAATATGGTTGCTAGGCTAAGTAATCACTGTGCTGTCCTTCTTCCACATGCTTTTTGTTTGGAAAGCATTGTTTTATGGCAGGGATATTTATTGAGACACTGAGCTAGGTAACAGCCGAGCCTCCTTTCCCTAAAATTTTCTCTCATTAAAGGATAGGAATAGAATATTTCTCTCCTAATTAGGAACACTGTGTTTGAAATGTCTTTGCTAGCCTAGAAAAGAGTTTAATTTAAGCAAAATTATTATTTCTATCCTATCAGTTTATGTCTATTTTTTTGGATACGTGATTGTTTTTCAGTTTGACTATACTGTTGTACGTGATTCTTTATCTACAACCCTTCTGGTAACATTGAGAACAGAGATACTCACCACATCAGAGCAGCCTTTTCATACAATTTTTAAGGACAATTTGTTTCCTTAATCTAAATTCCTAACATAATGATGCAAATCTTCACTATTGTTTTGAATACTTTAGTTGGATTTTGCTTGCTTCTTGCAATCCTCTCCAGTTACCTTCTTCCCATAAATGGTTAAAAATATGACTGCTAGTTTCAGAAATGCATTTTATTAAAATGTTAATACCATTTTCAGAATTGAAAGATACATTATGTAAATCCCAGCAGGGTTATTTTTAAAATGCCGAATGCAGATGTATTTATTAGTTTTGCATTAATTCATAATGCAAATAAGAGTGCTGCTACTAATCTATAACATTCTTTTGGTTGGGGTGTTCATTATACAAGTGACCTCATCTGTTGCTTAGCAGAACTGACACAGTGCTGCTTTTAAGAATTGTGTGTTTGTTAAAACAAAATATAATTTTTCAAGATGATACCCCAGATTTCTGCAGTTGCTATTGAAAAGTAAGAAATAGAAGAGATTTGAGGCATCGGGGTGGGCAAATCTCTCTTGGAATTTTGTTAATGGGATTCTTTTCATTAATCCACAATTTGTTCTGGGTATTCTGTACCCTTTTGAAATTAGAATGTACTGGTTTTGTACTTTCTGAATGAATAGTTTTATTTTCTATTTCTTCTTTTCTTTTCCCATTTACATGTGTGGTTGAGAACAAACAGTACAGTGTTTCTTTTTTTAATTTCTCTTCAGGAAACAACAGGTTTTAACACCCCCCTTCTCAGACCTCGGGTGATTGGAGAATGGATCGGTCGTGAAGAGAATGATGCTGACCCACTGGCTGCTGAGATGCTGCAGCCACCAATACCAAGAAATAAAAACGAGCAGTGGGACAGCGAGGATAGCAGCAGTCCCGGAGGAAGGTGGGATTTGTTTTTCTGCCTAGAAATTTTATGATTTGTGAAGCGGATCTGTCTCTGTAACGCCCCATTTCTGAGAGCAGAATGCAGGGCTTTGTAATTCCCACACCACAGTTTGGCGGCATGCAGAATAAATGGGAGATATTAATATGTGACTGGTTTCTTCTCATGCTTTTATATATGAATAACTTTATATTTGTTTGCAATCCCATGGTTTTATTCCCATGTATAAAGCTAAGTGTATGTTGACAAGATTGGGACTCATTGTGCAATAATTTTGTGATGTGTAGCTTCATTCAGACACTTCATACCCTTCTGTCTTTCAGCAGTTTGTAGTAGCTCTTTGTTAATCTTCTTGACACTTCAGAGATAAATCTGATTTTCTTATTTAAAAGGAAGATAGACAAGGGAAACAGTATCTGTGTTAATTTTAACAGGACTTTCTAAACTAATCCTCAGTTATTATACTTAGCAACTTGGTGTTAATAGCAATTCTTTCTCAAACAGAAAATTGTATTCTCTGTAGTAAATAACTTCTGACAATTTATTGTGTTTGACTGAGGGTGGGGGAGTATGTTTGTTTGTTAATGTGCTTCAGCTACATGGAAGAGATTATAATTTTTCCAAGGAGTCCATTTTCCATGGTTTAAAGATACCTGTTTATCACATAAAGTGAAATATGCACAGCCTTTCTTTAGAAGGCATTCATGCTGTTGTTTTTTTTTAATGTAGAGTTTGTGCACTGCCTCTGGTAATTGCCTTAAACATTTGTGGTTCTCCCTCAGCCCCACAGCCTTTCTCCTTGGTTATAACTAGGACTCTGACTGCAGCAGACGTCTTTTTCTTCCCCTTTTAAGAAGGTAGAAACTCTCTGCTTTCCCTTTGTAAAGGTCTAAGGTATTATGGCAGAATCATAGAGTATCTCAAGTTGGAAGGGACCTATGAGGATCGTCGGTCATCTCCCTGCATCTTGCAGGACTACCTAAAACTAAACCGTGTGACTAAGAGAACTCCTTGAACTCTGATAGTCTTGGTGCCGTGATTTGGGGAGCCTGTTCCAGTGAGAATGACCACCCTCTCACTGAAGAAAGTTTTCCTAATGTCCAATCTGATCTTCCTGTGATGCAGCTTCATCCCATTTTCTCATGTCATCCCGTTTTCTCATCCCTTTCTCTCATCATTTTCTCTCATCCTGTCCAGAGAAAGGACATCAGCACCTACTGCTCCACTGCCTCCCTTGAAGAAGTTGTAGACTGGGCTACAACTTGAAGAAGTTGTAGACTGGCATGAGGTCATGTCTCAGCCTTCTCTTCAAGCTGAACAAGCCAGGTGACCTCAGCCACTCCTCCTAAGTCTTGCCCTCAAGGTCTTTCACCATCTTGGTTGTCCTCCTCTGGACACCCTCTAATAGTTTGATGTTCTTCTTCTATTGAGGTGCCCAAAGTACTGCACACAGTACTTGGGGTGGGGCTGCACCAGTGTGGTGTAGAGTGGGACAGTCACCTCCCTCAACCAGCTAGCGATGCTGTGCTTGATGCACCCCAGGACATGGTTAGCCATTTGGGATGCCAGGGCACACTGTTAACTCATATTCAACCTGCCATCAGTCCATACCCCCAGATCCCTTTCCACAAGACTGCTCTCCAGCCTCTTGTCCCCCCCAGTTTGCATTGTGAATGTTCCTTCACCATGTCCTCCATATGCCTTCTACGCTGGAATTCACCTCCCTGTCACTGGGAAACTAGTCTGTCACTTGCTGTACTCTCACAGGCTGTATTCATTAACTTTCCTCACATGTTGGGAATGTTTGCTATCCACGAGTACTTCTTTCTTCTTTTAATTAGATTATTGTGGGGGTAGCTGCAAGTACTACTATTTCAAAGCAGCAGCAGCGTGTACTAATGTAGCCAGACATTGGACTGGAACCAGCAGGACTCAGACACTGGGTGTCTCCAGTGCAGTTCCTGGGAAAATAACAGAATCAGCAACTGGCACTGGAGCTTCACTGTGAGGGCCTGGGCTTCTTTTCACTTACTCAGCAGCCCCGTAAAGACACTGAACAAAGATCTGTTCCCCATTTCAGAGCAAACTGAGAATATCGTGTCCCTTCCCTCACTGGGAAGGAGCAGAAATAAGCAGCTCTGATCTCTAGGTGGGAGCAAAGAGGTTTAGTTCTGAGTAACAAAGATGATTCAAAGCAGCATATTTTTCTCTTTGTAGAGGGTGGTGCAAGCTGTGAGAGACCTCACAGCTAAGGCTGTAATTAAAAAATGTGATTAATGGCTTTGAGAACAGTATTTGAGAAGTCTTGTTGAGTATCATGACAAAATCACATTGCTTGATGTAAGAAATAAGGAGACTATGGGGTACTTGGTGCCAGGAAAGACTCATAGGACACTGATATCTGTAGTTTTAAGGGTCAGTAAGCAATGAAGACCTGTTGAAAAAAATGTATCGATAAATGGGAATACTGATTTTCAGTGGAAATTAATAAGTAGTAAATTACATGCAGCATATGGATTTACATTTGGATGACTGATTTTATGTCTGGGATAATTCTTTGCTTCATTAGCATTTCATCAGCTTTTGTAAGGCATGTATAAAAAGCATATTTTCAGTCTTGCAAAATAATCATAAAATTGCAGAACTTCAAGATAGAGGTGACACTAAAAATGGTGCCACCTATAAATGGAAGTTTAAAAGACCTGTATTGATCAAGGTTAATCTGAATGTTTAATAATAATTAACTAATACAGGCAGTTTCTTCAAGGTCTGATTCAGTGTTACTGGGAATTAAAATACTGTTAGCAGAATTTGGAACTGACTATACATCAAATGCATGAGACAAGTAATAGGTCATAATAATTTAATTTTAATGTAGCATATACCTAGTACATCCATAATTAGTCGGACTAGTATGGATTTTATGAGATTAAATGAAACTCTCGAAAGAGTGAATTTGCTATCAGTTGTAAAGAATTTTTGGCTACCTCATCTGTATTTCATTCATCTACTTTGTAGTTAATGTAGCCTGAAATAATTCAGTTACGTTTTTACCTGGTAACTAAAAGAGGGAGCAATTTGAAATTCATATTAAATGTTGCCAATTATATCTTGTTAAATTTGATTTAGCAACACTTTTAATAAAAAGTGATAGTTTATTGATCACTAATTATCAGGATTTATGTGATAAGCCTGCAAAGTCTCAAAACTAACCCTAATCATCAGTTACAGCATAAGAACAGGAAAGTGAAAACTGTAATCGTCCCATTGTTTCCAGGTAATGTTTTCTGTTACTTGTCACTAAAAGTAAGGAAATGCTAACAAAATGAAATAAATAAGCATCCAGAGGGATTTGGTATTGACAGATCACTGGTAATTGCCATAACGGTCATGCAACTCCCACTTTCTGTGTTGTTCTCACAGACCATAGTGTAGACCATAGACTTTTTCTGTTTGGTGTCAGGGGAAGCCATGGGTGCTTATACATCCATAGCATTCTATAGGGGACTGAATAGGCTGCAGAGAACAGCATATTCCAATGGACTGCTGGTCTGCTGATAACATGCCTGTTTTCAATATTGGTCTTTCCAGTATAAAGCAGATACATACACAGTATGTATACTGTGAGTATACACAGTACACAGTATTTGGGAATCTGAGTTTTCTGCTTTTTCTGGGCTGCACAGGGAAGAGTGTGGCCAGCAGGTCAAGGGAAGTCATTCTCCCCCTCTACTCTGCACTGGTGAGGCCACAACTGGAATCCTGCGTCCAGTTCTGGGCTCCCCAGTTCAAGAGGGACAGGGAACTACTGGAGAGAGTCCAGCGAAGGGCTACAAAGATGATTCAAGGATTGGAGCATCTCCCTTATGAGGAAAGACTGAGAGAGCTGGGACTCTTTAGCCTGGAGAAGAGAAGGCTGAGGGGAGACCTTATCAACGCCTACAAGTATCTCAAGGGAGGGTTGAAGGAGGAGGGAGCCAGACTCTTTTCAGTGGTTCCCAGTGAGAGGACGAGGGGCAACGGGCACAAGTTGGAACATAAGAGGTTCCACTCAAATATGAGGAGAAACTTCTTCACGGTGAGGGTGACAGAGCCCTGGAACAGGCTGCCCAGGGAGGGTGTGGGGTCCCCTTCTTTGGAGATTTTCAAGACCCGCCTGGATGCTCCTGAGTAACATGCTCTGACAAGCTCTAGGCAATCCTGCTTCAGCAGTTGGACTAGATGATCTCTATGGTCCCTTCCAACTCTAAAAATTCAGTGAAATTCAGTGAAAATTCTGTCTTTGCAACCACAAAACTCACTTTCTGCTGCGTTCAGTAGTGGACAGTGGGAAAGAACCACTGTTTCCTCCTTAAAAACATACATTCCTGTGATGATGAGCAATGACAGAACATGTGTTGTATATCTGAAAGCCAGGCCCAGTTACTTAAAAAAAGAAGGGCAATTAATTTTGAGCAACTGAAAGGACAGGTTTCACTTCAGCGTTGGCTGGGAAAGGTAGTGTAGGCAGTCTGAGGTAGCTGTGTCTTGTCAAACTGATGAAGGGTCACCTTCTTGCCATTAATGTTCTGGCTTGTTATAGAGGAAAGACTCTATTTGTCACTGGTTTTGTGCTGCTATGTGTTGATGGTGTAAGGGTGCAAGATAAAGTATTAGGATGTGATAAGTGACCATATAAGAGTGCTGATGGCAATACTGCTGGTACCGAGCTCATCTTTCAGAAATTTGAACACTGTGAAAATAGGATTAAACTCATTTCCAAGTCATTGTTAGTAGTTTTCTACATGATAAATTTCCTGGAGAAATTTTGAGAAGTAAGGCTCTTGGTAACTTCCCCAAGGGATAATGTGTGTACAGAGTGGGGGATTTGGGTGATTTTTAATGTTTCTTAGAGCCTGAAATGAACCAGAGCTTGCAGAAGCTCCATCCGTAACCTGATGTCCTGAACTCAAAGCCCATTCTTCATCTCCAAGGTCCACTTTGTCTTATTGGTGTTCACCTTTGCAGTGGGAAATGGACTATCATTAATTATACTAAGTTTCATACATTTGCAACAGATTTGCTTTCCTGCAACAGGATGTAGGAGTCTGAGGTGTTGTCAATACCCTCATGCGGGGCACAAAACTTCTATCCTGTTGTCTTTATCCTGATATTGTAAGGAATCAGAAATTGCTAGCTCTCCTACCTTAGACCCTTCTGCTAACTTCCGTGCAGTTCCAATTGTCCGTTATTTACGTTAGGGACAGAAGTCAACCCATGAAAATTGTTATAATTATATAGTCCTCAATATAAGTCCTATAGTCCTTAGAGCCACGAAGATGATGAGAGGGCTGGAGCACCTCTGCTATAAGTACAGGCTGAGAGAGTTGGGGTTGTTCAGCCAGGAGGGAAGAAGGCTCTGGGGAGACCTTAGAGCCCCTTCTAGTCCCTAAAGGGACTCCAGGAGAGATGGGGAGGGACTCTTGATCAGGGAGGGGAGCAACAGACGAGTGGGAGCAGTTTTAAACTAAAAGAGGGGAGATTTAGATGAGATCTCAGGAAGAAATTCTTTGCTGTGAGGGTGGTGAGACACTGGAAGAGGTTGCCCAGAGAAGCTGTGGCTGCCCCATCCCTGGAGGGGTTCAAGGCCAGGCTGGATGGGGCTTGGAGCAACCTGGTCTGGTGGGAGGTGTCCCCGCCCAGGGCAGGGGGTTGGAACTGGATGATCTTTAAGGTTCATTCCAACCCGAACCATGATTCTATGGTTAATCCTGTGGGGTGGTGGTAACATAATCACTCAAGGGAGCAGTTCTTTGTTCTCAACTTTGTTGCTGTGCTATCAATACCTTAACAATAATGATTAGTAATTGACATCCTGTTGTTCTTTATATGTTGCTTATTTAGACTCGATTGATGCCCATAAAGTCAATGGGAAATTTCACCTGATCATTTGATCAAAACTTTAGATAGGAACTGAAGACACAAATTGACTTACCGCATTCAATGATCAGCGGAATGAGTGACAACCAGTTGGTTTATGTGTCATCTGGTGGCATTAACGTTGAGATCTGGAGGACATCATGGACTACAGTAATTTGACAAATGTTTGACATAAAGTTGTGCTTTCCTCCCTCACAGCTTAAAAATGGAGCCCAAGACCAAAGGACTAAAACAACAACAGCAGCAACATAAGAAACTGCTGGCTGCCATGCTTTCTCAGGACTCATTTGATTCTGCTCAAAGCACAGCTCCATCTGTAACCGAAGAAGATATTGACAATGAAGATGATGCAATGGAACTGCTGGGTAACTGCAAAAAATTATGTGCATTTTCTGATTTTTTATTATAGATTAATCTAATGAGTGTAATATCTGATCAAACATAATTAGTTTGAATCTGCTCCCTATGTTTGAAGCTAAAGTGTCCAGCAGCTGTGTGAGGGTTCATAGGGTTTAACTTGCAGTTTTCAGGAGTGAATGTAACAAAGACTGTATATGTGTGTGAATAAACTGCTAGCTGCTTCAAAATCCTCTGAGATACCAAACATTTCAGGTGCTTAAAGTAATCCATTTGGTTTCCTACCTAAATCACTTACAGGTTCTACTTGGAGAATGTATTTATGTAGAAGGAGCAGAATCAGCTTCACTGGCTTTCATCTAGTTCTTTTTGTTAGCTTTATCACAGCTCTAACTTCAGCGGGTTTTATTTGAGATTTACTAGCTACAAATATCTTATGCAATGTGAATTTGTAACCTCTGCAGAGGATTTGATTGTAATTTTCCAGTAGACTGTATTGCATGTTAAATTGCACTCTGGAAGGCTCTGTGCTCACTGCTTTCTCCCTTTCCTAGAATTACTAGTTCTGACAGGAGAGAACTCGTTGAAGAAAGTTAATCAGTAATCTCTTTTCTGCGATTTTTAAAGGGTCAATCTAAGATGGTTAAGAGGTAGTCATGTATTTAATTTTTTTTTTTCCCCAGCTTTTGCTATATAGAACTTTATGTGGGATCCAAGCAGAGGAAATACAGAATCTCAGGATAACTCACCATTCTTACATTTATGAATGCTATCACAAATTATTTACTTCTGGTTGGACCTTAGTCTAAAAATCAGAAAAAAACATGGTACTCTGTTTCTGTTATATTTTTGTTGTTTTCTTACTGCAGTCTTTATAGGATCACAGAGTAGTTGAGTTTGAAGGGGGCTGCTGGAGACGTTCAGTCCAACCCCTTGCTCGAAACAATCAGGTAGAGCAGGTTGGTCTGAACATTGTTTAGTTGGGTTTTTGACTCTGTCCAATAATGGAGACTCTACGACATCTCTGGGCAACCTATTCCAGTGCTTGACCATGCTCGTGGTAAAATAAGCTTTTTGTTATGCTTAAATAATTGTGAATTAACATATATTTTATTTTTTTCAGTAGTTTTTTAAGTTCGATGCATGAATTGTTTTTACAGAAAAGAAGAGGTAATGGGTTGGCTCACTCAAGGGTCACAGTGGGTCAGTTAGTTCTTTGTGTTTGAAGGAAGTCACACTGTTTGTGACTGTGGGCTGGCACTCTTCATGGAATCAGTTAGTATTTCCAGAACTAATCCGTGGATTACAGGGAAGGCCATAAGTAGTCCGAAGCTGCATTATCTCCTTAGTTGCTCCTGCAATTTACAGATCTTTCCAGTTTTTTGGTGTGACATAAAAAGCAAGCTGAATGGGTGTCTTGTACTGACATAAACCACGGGACTCCTAAAGCAGTATTGGGTGGCATCTGGAAAGTACAGTGTGTCTGTGTGTGTGATGTTGTTGGCCTTGTTATGTATCACATACAGATTAACATCCTTATGTTGAAGAAAAGTTATCAAATAGATGTGTAGGTCTTTCCTTCTAGACATTTGAGTCCCTCAAGGTATCCAGAAGCAGAAAGGCAGGATAAAGGAAATTTTATTTTCTAGTATTTTGATGTTTGGGCGGAATATCATAGAATCATAGAATCATTGAGGTTGGAAGAGTCCCTTGGGATCATCGAGTCCAACCATCTCCCCTACTCTACAAAGTCCTCCCCTACACCATATCCCTCAGTACCCCATCTAAACGTCCCTTAAACACATCCAGGGATGGTGACTCAACCACCTCCCTGGGCAGCCTGTTCCAATGCCCGACCACTCTCTCTGTGAAGAATTCCTTCCTAATGTTCAGTCTAAACCTACCCTGTTGGAGCTTGAAGCCATTCCCTCTCGTTCTATTGTTAATTACCTGTGAGAAGAGACCAGCCCCAACCTCTCTACAGTGTCCTTTCAAGTAGTTGTAGAGAGTGATGAGGTCTCTCCTCAGCCTCCTCTTCCTCATACTAAACAGTCCCAGCTCCTTCAGCCACTCTTCGTATGATTTGTCTTCTAGGCCCCTCACCAGTTTCGTTGCCCTCCTCTGCACTCGCTCCAGCACCTCGATATCTCTCTTGTATTGAGGTGCCCAAAACTGGACACAGTTTTGTGTACAAACAAATCTGTGTACAAACAAGTGTTTTGTTGTGTTTGGTTTTTTTTTAAGAAGGACTCAATTATAAGATTCCATTCTGGTTTTTTGTGCCATGCAAAGCCTGGAACATTTGCCATTCATGCTTTTCATTGAAAATGGCAAAGTTTGTACAAAATCAATTTAAGACTAGGAAAGTTCCTAAACAGCACCTCTGGTTTGGGTAGAGTATCATACCTGAGATTGTGATTCTGAGTTTCTGAAGCAAAATCATGGCATATTTGATGAATAGCCATGATTATAGTGATTATAATATCGCCATGATATTGTAACTACCACTGATAGAAAGTTCAACGTGCACATCTTGGTGTTGAAAGTGCTGTGCTTTTGAAAGAGTGGCTTTTATTTTAATTTTCATTTTGCAATTTGCTGACAGTGTATGGTTTATAGTTGAAATAACAGTTAGGTCGCATCCTGCAGAACTGCTCCAAACTTGAGGATATGACAAAGCGTTACACAGGAAGGGTGTTTTATTTTCTTTTGAAAGTAATATAAAGAACTTAAGTTTTTATCAGCAAACACAGGTGTTTTTCATTGCTGTATTTTCCAGATCGGTAACTATATGATACTGGGATTGATTTTTATTTTTTTTTTTAATTATGTACTGCATTAATCCATTAACTGCTTTGATGCCTTTTACATTGCTTATATGCAACATAACTAATTTCAGATCATGGCTTTCTGCCATCACTGACTTGCAGGGCATTGTTGCATACAGCTACTTTTGTTCCCTTTAGAGTTCAGTATTCATTGCTTATTCTTAAAAAATTACAAAACCTCACAGTTCTAAGTCTGGATTCTAGAAAAAAAAATCTGCTATTTATAGTGGATGATTTTACTGCATACCCTACTTATAATGCAGGTTTTTGCAGAACACAAACTTCCATCTTTATGTGTGTTCACGAGAACCTTTTTCAGAGTTTGGTTGGTTTATTTAGGTATTAAAAAGCATGAAACTGACTGTTGGTGTATTTTCTTTTAAAAAAACCCTTCCTAGTGCTCACATCAGAATTTGCAATGAAGGTTTAGCTAGAATGTAACACTCCAAATAGAGGAAACAATGTTCTGCTTCTGAAGAATCCATTTCAAAAGAAACACGTGCAAAAATGAAAAAGAATATTATGGGGTTACATTCTGATTTCAGTTATCACTCTTTATGTATAACATAAGATGCATAGGAGGGCTGTGAACGCACTGGTGACTTTCTAAGTGTGTTCAGTTATGCAGGTGGCTGGAATAGATTACTGGCAGAGAACATCCCAGTGGAAAGGATCTTCCTGACTTTAAAAAGCTGAGAACTGTAACTGTAAAATCACATGTATTTGTAAATGTAAAAGCGTAAGGCAAGTGAAGTCTGGGACTGAAAATGATATCAAACGGCTCATTTTGTAAACATCAGAATGCCAAGTATTGTGATTTGTAAATCTAATTGGGAGCTGAAGTAGTTCTTTGTGAAGCTCTGCAGTCCTTTTGAAATTCCATGACATTTGGGCTTAAGCTGTCTTTCGCATTTGGCTGAAGTCCACTGAGACTTTAAAATCACATTTCCTCAGTATCTCACTGAAGTCCGTTGGAGGGGACTGAACTGTATTTTCCCTGAAATTGCCAGGAATATTGATTGAACAGTCACCAAAGCATGACTTACTGGTTTTAAAATATCAGTTGTTTGATTAAGTGTAAGAATATCATCATTTAAGTGTGTTGCTATGCATAAACATAGACATGGTAAAAGCTAAGTTTTTTTGTATATTTAAGTTCAAGTGTGCTACATTCTTGAGCTTTTTGCAGGTAAGGAACATGAAAAAGAAATTCTGTGTTGTTTTATACATTATTGATATTGAGCCATAATGCTCAGTCACCTCTTGTTGTTGTCCAATCTTTATATGTGCTCACAATATTAAAAATGTTACCATATGCTAATACAATGTGCAATAGCTAACTATGAAACACCACTCCCAAGAGAAGTGTACCCGGAAAGCTCACACAGGTGTTGACATGAAAGGTGGTGAAAATTGAAGTTCCTTTCCTCCTGGCACATTGATGCATATGTCAGTCTGTGTGATTCTGAAAAGCCTCCATGATTTCAGAGGAAATAATCCTATATCTGAGCTAAAGTTAAGTGTTTGCAGCATCAGGACTTGTGAAACCATCTCTTCTTCAGAGCTGGTTTCACAGTAATAGTGTTTCTTTTGGTCAATGCAGAAATCTTAAGTGAAAGTTCAGTGATTGTCTGCATCATGTTTATTACGTATAATTCTTGCTATGCAGTAACAAGCCAGAGTCGTTGCAAATAGCAATGCACTTCAAGTAGTAATATATTTTTTAACTGTTGCTATCAGGAGATACCTGATGTCTTCTGTTTGCTTTAATATCTCTTCCTCTCATCTTTAGAATTTCTGTTTTCCTCAAAAGCTTTCCAAATGTTAATTTCTTAATTATTGTAACACCCCTGAAAGACTGACTGGTGATATATTTACATTTTATAACAAGAGGAGATAAACAGGATTTAGGCAGGTGATATATTTATTTATAACAAGAGGAGATAAACAGGATTTAGTGGCGATTGCCTTTGCCTGTAGAATAAGACAATAACTCAGTGTATGGTAGTCTACGCCTTATATACTCTATACTCCTTTTCTAATAAGTCTCTGGGTGCTTTAACGAAATGATGTCCAATCTGCAGTGCTTTCAGTACATTTCAGTCTGGTTCAACAGAAATTCCTGATTTCCCTGTTTCCTAGAGGTCCTTGACAACATGCAGGAAACAGTCTCTAGACCTGATGAATTATTCTAATATGAGCAGCAGGTTGTTCCTCTTTGTTGTCCTCCCCAGCTGGGCAAAAACTTCTGCTCTGTTATGTGACTAGAATACGTTGTTTGCCAGGAGAGAGGCCACAGGGCCCTGGGAAAGATGGTATGTGAGTTGTACTGTATCTTCAGAACAGTTTTCTGGCCCGCAGCCTGTTTTTGTTGGGGTTTAAGCAGAATGATGGTGTGGCGGAAAGCTGTGTGAATCGCTCATTGTGTCCCCTTTTGCTGACTCTTCTTTTTGGGTAGCTATTGGGAAATCAGCAGCAGTACCAGTGAGCATCTGCTGTGCAGTGCATGCACAGACGCCGACACCACTGGGGGACAGCAGGCTCTTCTGCAGGCAGAGACTGGCTGCACTATGCATTGCAAAAATTTCAGTGGGAGGTGTAAGGCACCGGTGTGAATGTGTGTTACAGATCTCCATTAGCAGGGCCCTCCAGCTCCACAAGATGTTGATTTAAATACCTTTTCTGAAGTGGAAAAATAGGATAGAATAGATAATCTTACATCCCTTCAGATCTCTAGTCATGGTGTTGTACACTGCACAGATCCTGCCATGCTGAAGTTCTCCAGCTTTGCAGGCCTTAGTGCTCTTAGAATGAAATAATTTAGTTGAGTATTTCTTACAAGTAAAGAATTTCATTCAGCATTTCTCCTGTCAAGCAAAAAGACGTTCACGTGACAACATGGTGGTTCACTTTTAAGATAAAACCATGCAGGTGGTGTAATTAGAATCATAGAATAGTTTGGGTTGAAAGGGACCTTAAAGATCATCCTTTTTTTTAAGAAGGACTCAATTGTAAGATTCCATTCTGTTTTTTTGTGCCATACAAAGCCTGGAACATTTTTCAGTCATGCTTTTCTTTGAAAATGGTAAAGTTTGTACAAAATCAACTTAAGACTAGGAAAGGTCTTAAACGGCACCTCTGGTTTGGGTAGAGTATCATACCTGAGATTGTAATTCTGAGATTCTAAAGCATCATATGGATGGATAACATCCATTCCAACCCCCTGCCCTGGGCAGGGACACCTCCCACCAGACCAGGTTGCTCAAGGCCACATCCAGCCTGGCCTTGAACCCCTCCAGGGATGGGGCAGCCACAGCTTCCCTGGGCAACCTGGGCCAGTGTCTCACCACCCTCACAGGAAGGAATTTCTTCCTCAGATCTCATCTGAATCTCCCCTCTTTCAGTTTAAAACCATACCCCCTTGTCTTATTGGTCCACTCCCTGTTCAAGAGTCCCTCCCCATCTCTCCTGGAGCCCCCTTTAGGGACTGGAAGGGACTCTAAGGTCTCCCCAGAGCCTTCTCTTCTCCAGCCTTACCAACCCCAACTCTCTCAGCCTGTACTTATAGCAGAGCTGCTCCAGCCCTCTGAGCATCTTCATGGCCCTCCTCTGGACCAGTTCCAACAGGTCCATGTCCTTCCTGTGCTGAGAACTCCAATTTGCCAAATGCCAGGTGAGAGCTGCCTACAGTCTTCTCCCTTCTGAATGGCATGACTTTATCCTGCAGCCCAGCAATCTGTGCAGCTTATTTAGCACAGCACAGACCTGTGCCTGCTCAGGTCAATTTTTGTGTGCGTCATGAACGTCCTCAGGTTTGATTCACCAGCAAGGAGGAAAGTCAGTGTAGCACAGTAATTTCATGGCACTTGAAGAAGATAGGTTTTCTGTCTAATCAGAGATAGCCATCAGTGCTTTAGCTTGTCACAGGAGAGTGATAACAGCAGTGCTGTTTGTCTCATGTTCTTATCACTGAATGCTGATTCTTTACACTCAATGCAGTGATAAACATCAGTGTTCCCAGATTCCAGGAAGATATTTAGCAAGGTATGATCCAGCATTATTTTTGTCTTTAAAATAAAAACCAAAACCTTAGTTGTTCATCTTAATGTACGTCTTCAAAAGTCAAGGGAAATGTCTTAGTATGCATGAGGACTATCTGCATCACTACTGCCCTCCTAATGACATTTCTGAAGAAAGTTCCTGTGTAGATAAATACTCAGGTGCAGCTTTTCTAGGAAATGGCAATAGATCTACATGCTTCCATTTCTAATGTCTTATGGAGGGATAGTCATAGCTTTTATGAATCTATTTGTGTGAATTTTTCCGTTTCCTTCAAATTTCAACAGCTGAAAAGAGGAGGCATGCTCTGTCTCTGAAAGAGAAAGAAAAAAGCACTGGTTTATTGCCTTTTTTTACTTGCATTACCTCCCAAGATGTGTAAAGCATTTACATACTTTTGTACTCCTTGATGGTTATTACTGTTGCAAAAGAAGGATTGTAGTATATGGACCAGGCTTAACTTATGACCAGTCATGATGTTACTGCTCTGTGAATGATACAGCTGGTATGAATGAAATATCTTAGACTTTACTTTACTTTTGTGAGATGTAATTGACTTTCTAAGTGATAGGTATTTGACATTCAATGGCTTTTTTTTTTAGAGTATGATGTGGAAGATATAGTTCATCCCAATTTGAATAGAACTACTTGATTCTAGGAAAAATACCAATAAATGCAATTTACTGTGATCATAATTTCTAAAAGGTCTGATCTTCAGTCTTCCATTTATCTTCAATCTTCTTCTATCTGTATGGTAGGCAATTTCTGATAATCTTCATTACTGGGTACTTTGAAACTCCTGAAAGATTTGGAATTTGGACAGATAATGAACAGTTGAAGGCAAAAGTTGCAAAAGATGTTTTTGCCCCTCTTTGTGGGTTGATCCCAGCGAGGAGCTAAGGACCACAGAGCCCCTCACTCATTTACTGCCCTACCTGATGCCCTCCCTGATCAAGAGTCCCTCCCCATGTCTCCTGTAGCCCTCTTTAGGTACTTGAAGGCTGCTCTAAGGCTGCAGTGATTAGCTTGCTCTAAGCCTAGTAAGTTTCATTAAATCTTTATCTTTTTTGCTTTTAGTGCAATATATGAATATATAATTCCAGGAGAGGTAAATCACTGGGAGTAATTATTTTTACAAAACAGCTAAGGTAAGATATAAACTGAAAAAATATTTTTGTATTTTTGTATGGCACTCCCCTGATTTTTTAACTACAACGCTATTGCAGATACTGTCAACAGTATTTTTTACTAGATTTCTTTATCTGCAGGACTATTGTCTAGAGAGAAGCCATAAACTCGAAATCTACTACTAATTTTAAACCAATGTTTTCGTGTGTTATGCTTGTCACTGAAGCCCTGTGTATAAGTTTAACAAATGCCATATTCAGTATTTTTTTCTTTCTGCCAACAGATAAAGTCACTGAAGCGAGAGAGGCATGCAAGCCTCTTTAATGTCATTCATGGATTTTATTGATTTCACTTCATCTTGTGCTCCTGTGCTAAAAGACAGCAACAGCAGTGAGAATCTTTTAGTTGATCTGAGATTCAGCAAAGCTCTACCTGGTTATTCGAAGAACAGGGATTTAGTTTTTAAAGTCTTAAAACAATGGAATCCTGCTCTTGAATTTTACTGTCAGTAATACTACAGGTGTTTGATGTTTACACAGAATTTTTACACTGACAGTAACTTCTAGTAAGCTTGGTAAGTTCTATAGTTTGGTTAAGAGGGTGTTTGTAAGGTTAGAATAATTTATGAGTTGAATTAGTTGCTGCAACACTTGTATCATTATTTCTGGTTTCATAAGTGTGAAATGGGTTGAAACTGAAGTTGATTATGCTTCATATTGCTAAAGGGTAAATGGAGAGAGAAAATTAATTATAGGTAGAGATACTAGATAGCCTTGAGTTGAACTGAGTTACATGAGCTAATAAAAAGCTTCAAAAGAATGATTAATTTTCAAGACGTAGATGTGTACTGAATATTATGATGTGCAGGAGCCTAAGATTTCATTTGTTTACAGTTTACACAAGGAAACAACACTTATTTTAAGCCTATGCCTAAAGAACAGAGCAGGGACACTGATTGTCCAGATCAGAGACCTAAATATCTGTATTAACGTAGTCTTTTCATGGTCTCTGCCTGGGATTTCTTCTAAAGAACAGCAAGAGGACACAGCAACACGGTATGTATCACTCATTAAGATGTGACACTGATCCCAATACGATGGCATCAGACTGATAGTCTTCTTGTAAATGCTTCTAAGGCAAGAAAGTGATTCTCACAGCCAAGTCTGGTCCCCAATCTTATGTCTTTACCCACCTCCAGATGTGCCAAGCACATCAAGTGTCGGGCAAATACTAAAGAGCTGTGGTTGAGTCAGGTGACATATTTTAGACAACATTTTAAGCTATGAAGTTTAAGGAATTATCTTCTCATGAGTTCAGCATAGGTTTTTTTTGTGGCATGCATTGCCACAGAAGATTGTGGAGACTACAAGTGCAAATATACAAAACTAGATAAATTAAAAAGGGTTAAAATTAAAAGATAAATTTAAAAAAATAACTAGATGGGTCAATAGCAGTTTACTAAGTATGTTGGTTCTGGTACATTCTCTATCTCAGACCTAAATTTGGAAATTGCAGGTAACTGAGAGGATCTTTACTTACCATGTGTGCTGCTGGCTATCTTGAGTCAGGACACCATGCTGACTGCTCCTCAGGTCTGATCCAACACAAATACTTTATGTACCTTGGTGTCCCATCATTTGAAGAGGTATAATTTGAATTTGTAAATTTGAGGACTGCGTGCTGTATAATTGTGATACTTTCTTGACATTTTGGTCGCTGAAAATGGCCAGGGATTTTCACTAAATATTCATTATTTTTACACAGTAGAAGAGCTGGGATAGGAGAAATGATAGGTGTACTAGGTGTTTATTTGCATGTGTGTGAAGGGCAAGGTAAGGTCTTCAACCTCCCTTCTGTTCTACATTCCTAGTAATTGTCTTTAGCATGACCTACGCTGTGGCTCTTTGAATAATGCCAGACATTCCTCAGTGTATTCTGTTATATTTTCCAAACAAAAGTGTGTTTTATTGGGAAAATATGAGATGAGCTGTACTAGTGAAGTACCCCAGGCAGACAACTTGTTCAGTAATAGGTAGAAAGCTCACGTGTTCCTTACATATAGAAGGTAAACATTTGCTTTACTGCATTGAATCAGGGCTTAAATGGACAAGCATTGCTATTGTAGGTTACTGGAGTTAGAACAGGAGATGACTGGAGCTTGGGTGAACAAGGTACAACTGGTTAGTGATTTTTCCTTTATAATAATCATGGGACTTCAGTTGAAACTGTCTGTAGACAAGTTCAAAGCAAATAAAAGGACATACATTTTCATGTACGGCACAGTTAGTCTATGGTTTTAATTCTTAATGGTGTTGTGGATGCCAAAAATTTACAGATGCTGAAAATGAGCTGGGCAGGTTAATGGAAGAAGAATACAACAAGGGCTGCAAGATAGAGATACTGACTCTGCTTCACAAAGTCACTGGCCGTGAATCAGCTGGGGCTGAGGGATTATGCTCTCAAGTATTGTTATGTACTTGCTCTGTTCTTGTACTCATCCCTGGAATGGGATGTGCCTAGGATGCTGGATAAATGGATGCTTGAACTACTTTGTACTTCCTAAGCACACTTAGGTTACTTTAGACACACTGCTGGGAAATCCTTCAGTAGCAACATAGAGGGAAATGTAGCTGGATGTGTTTTAGTGAGGTCACTGACTCCCCAGTATTAGTAATCTGCAGTAATCTCTGTGTATATTATATATCTGCAGTAATCTCTGTGTACTCAGGAAGAAATTTTTTACTATGAGGGTGGTGAGACACTGGAAGAGGTTGCCCAGAGAAGCTGTGGCTGCCCCATCCCTGGAGGGCTTCAAGGCCAGGCTGGATGGGGCTTGGAGCAACCTGCTCTAGTGGGAGGTGTCCCTGCCCAGGGCAGGGGGTTGGAACTCGATGATCTTTAAGGTCCCTTCCAACCCAAACCATTCTATGATTCTATACTTATTCTTTAGTTTACACTGAAGCTCAAAATATCCATGTTGGAGTTCAGAAGCTGGTTGGGAAGATCTGGCCCATTTGATTGACCGGTCTGTGGGCTGAACTGCTCTCAGCTCCTGAGCCATCTCATTCTCTTTTTGGAGCATGCAGGGAAAGGAAGCAGGAACGAAAGTGTCAGTTACAACTGCCGAGCTCATACTTGGGTACGAAATGACAGATTTTCTTCCCTGGGAGATTCAAAAGGCAGCAGTGGAACTGTGTGAGCTCTGGTGAGGCTTCATTACTGCTCCATTGTACACAAGTCTGAAATCACTGTCTTTGTGGTGGGAGAATAGGACTGATGAAAGTTACCAGGACAATTTAGGGAACGAGAGGTAGTATGATTACATGATTTCAGGTATCATAACCCCTTATAGCTGTGTTTGACCTGCTTCAGTGAATTCCTCGGCCTTGGGGCTCTTTTCAGCTTCTGAGGAGAGATTGTTGATCAGAGTAGTGGAAAGGGAGAAGGCTTATTCTAAGAGACATTTGTGAATTTAATTCTTATTAGGAGGCAAGGATGGAATATTTAATGGAGTCTGACAGTGCTAGAATGAGGCAGTGGGCTGGGAGTTTATGCATGTCTTCTCAGTCATGAGAAACCAGGTGTCTAATACATCATTGTCCTCTCACTTTCACACAACCAACTGTCTTTTGATGTAGAATGTGGCAGTTGATCACTGAGTACTAGGTACAATTTGGGGGACTTCCTACAGAGTAGTCATATATAGTTTGCATTGAAATGATAAGTATTTATCATAATGTTTGAAGTTAGGTAATGTCTTTTCTATATTTACTGTCTCGGTGATACTCTTAAAGTATCTTTTTTAAATCACTCGTGAGTAGGTTCTTACGTTAATTATTCCTGCTCTGCCAATAGAATGGGAAAAAGACACAGTAAAATTGAAATTTATTCCCTGGGGGCTGATTCTCTGTCTCTCTTCCTAAGAAAATGGACCAAATGTGTTTGGCTTTTCTCTGGGTGGGAAAGGGATTGCTTCTTGCTCTTTCCAGCAGTCTGTACGTTTTGGTTCCAGGAATTCCCACCACATCTACCCAAACTGGTTTTAGTTAAATGTACGGTGATCTAAAAGTCATGTGAGTATTAATCCATTATCCTTTTGGTGGCTTTTCCCATTATTAAAAGGCAATGTTTTGTGTCATTCAAATTAACTTGACCTCTGTTTGCAGGGTAATTGTTTGTCATGTGGTGTCATACCACAGCATTTTATTTTACATCACCCAGGATGTATAGGCAGCAAATCATATGACTTGGTAATATAACTACCACCAAAACCAGTACCAAAAATCAGTGCACAATATTAGTGGATTGTCAGGAAAAAAAAAAAAAGCCAAACCCAAACAGTATCTTTATAACCAGTCCCTAAAAGCCAGCTCCTAATTTTGGCTCCTAAGATTAGCATGTGCTAAGACTTGCCATCTAGTTTAGCAATTGGTATAATTTAATTCACAATTGTCAGTATGGTTTATGGATGCAGAACTAATAGGAGGAACATTCAAAATGTATAGATTTTCTGCAATTTTCTGAAAGGCAGAAGATGAGTAGGGAATACTGAAATGTCAGTTTGTTCCTTTGGAAATCAGGTTGTAATCTGTATGTCACATTGGACACTATCGATGTTATTAACTCCAGAAGACTGATCACTTTTTATCTGTATGTCACACTGGACACCACTGATGTTATTAACTCCAGAAGACTGATCACTTAGTTCTTCATGTATAATTAATTATTTGGGTTTAGGTTCACAGATTTGCAGCGTGGGTTTGTAAGTAAGAGAGAGCAACTGAGAATTACGTAGATAATTTTATTGAGAGGAAGTAACTGGATCATAAGGTCTTTGCTTAGACTGTAAAACTCTGCCATTTTTCAGTATGAGTCCTAACACAATGAAATTGGAGTTGACAAGTACTGTAACAGCACAAGGGAATGATATTAGAGCTTCACTAACACAATTTTCTGCAGAAGTGGGGACATTTCAGAATAACTAGTATTCCCAGTAGGAACCTTATCTTTAAGGTCCTTTCCAACCTGGACTATTCCATTATTCTATGAAAAGTGCGTGGGAGCCTTAGAGCCAGGAACACCTTGTCCCTTTCGACTGCTACACAGCCTCGTCAGGATACTTTGGAGCCTCTGCCTCAGTTTAAATTTGCAGGTTCATTACCTTCAAAATTAATTGATATCGTTCTAATATTGCTGAGGCTTATAATTATTTATTGAGATTAAAAAGAAATGGAAACAGCATGTTTGGATCAGGGTCTTGTAAGTATATACGTTTCTATTCAAATTCAATTAGATTAATATCGTTTAAGAAAAGAAGTAATCCAAAGGCAAAAGAAAATTCTGATGGATAAGCAATATTTTCCTTTAAATCAATGATGAGCAAGCTACATGAACAGGGAATGGCAATGAAATCTTCCCTTTCTGTATTGACCAAAAGTGAAGTTAGTTGTGTTTTGTACAGATCTCTTCCAAAAACAGGTTCCCATTAATTTTATACAGTACAATGAATTCAGTGGAAGCTTGTTTAAAAGTTTGTCTTTGTGGATATTTCAGAATAACTAGTATTCCCAGTAGAAACCTTATCTTTAAGGTCCCTTCCAACCCGGACTATTCCATGATTCTATGAAAAGTGTGTGGGAGCCTTAGAGCCAGGAACACCTTGTCCCTTTCGACTGCTTTGGATACTTTGGAGCCTCTGCCTCAGTTTAAAACACAGCCTCGTCAGGATACTTTGGAGCCTCTGCCTCAGTTTAAATTTGCAGGTTCATTACCTTCAAAATTAATTGATATCGTTCTAATATTGCTGAGGCTTATAATTATTTATTGAGATTAAAAAGAAATGGAAACAGCATGTTTGGATCAGGGTCTTGTAAGTATATACGTTTCTATTCAAATTCAATTAGATTAATATCGTTTAAGAAAAGAAGTAATCCAAAGGCAAAAGAAAATTCTGATGGATAAGCAATATTTTCCTTTAAATCAATGATGAGCAAGCTACATGAACAGGGAATGGCAATGAAATCTTCCCTTTCTGTATTGACCAAAAGTGAAGTTAGTTGTGTTTTGTACAGATCTCTTCCAAAAACAGGTTCCCATTAATTTTATACAGTACAATGAATTCAGTGGAAGCTTGTTTAAAAGTTTGTCTTTGGATGCAAAATTATGAGATAACTTGAATGTCACCCTAGCACAAGTATTTGGAGATAAACAAAATCCATTGCTCAAAAAGAGTCATGGTATTCTCTGAAAATGATGGGTATAGGCTCAATCTTCTGCGGTGCCCTTTGGTACTGCCTGGGGCTAATGCCATTTCCACCTGTGACACCTTGAAGAGTTTATGTCTAGTTCTGGAAAGGAGTTTCCTGTCATACACTGGAAATAATAGGTAGAATGACATGGCTGAGACATCACTGAGAGCCCTGGGATGTGACCGCAGATACTTTTCTGTGCGCAGAGATGAAGAGAGTTCCAGAGCGGATGGAGAGTGTCTGAGTGAGGGGTAACAGCTTTTGGCATCCTAGGTCCAGGTGCTGCTCTGCGTTTGCAACTCACTCTGTATTAATATATATTTATTTATTTATTAAATAATATCTTTAATAATATTTTTGACAGGAAGGGTAATGATAGGACAAGGGGAAACGGTTTCAAATTGGAAGAAAAAAGATTCAGATTAGGTATCAGAAAGAAATTTTTTACTATGAGGGTGGTGAGACACTGGAACAGGGTGCCCTGGGAAATTGTGGATGCCCCATCCCTGGAAGTGTTCAAGGCCAGGCTGGATGTGGCCTTGAGCAACCTGGTCTGGTGGGAGGTGTCCCTCCCCAGGGCAGGGGGTTGGAACTAGATGATCTTTGAGGTCCCTTCCAACCCAAACCATTCTATGATTCTATAATAAGATTTTTTAAAGAAAAATAATATCTTTATTCTGCACCAAATGTTTTATACTCTGAAGACATTATAATTGGGATGCTGTGATTGCTGTTTGCACTGAAAATCCAGTGAATTACGTTCAGGTGAGAACGTGTGTCCTATAATCTTACATTGTGTATGAATCTGCAATGTTAAAAGTGATGCTAAACTGTTTGCTGCCAAACAGTGTTGTGAACAGGCTTTGACCCTGCAAACAGCTTTACTAAAACAGAGAGACTGTTTCTTGGTGCATTAATGCCCCTATACATTGTATGGACTATTATGTCCATTTGCAGTAAGATTGGATCCTGCAGGTTCAGCCCATCATTCTTGTGTTCTCTGAGTTTGCAACAGTTCTCTGATTATTTTAGAATAACTAGCCAATATAATAAATGTGATTTACTAGTTCTAATTAATTTTTGAGTTTGCAACAGTTTTCTGATTATTTTAGAATAACTAGCCAATATAATAAATGTGATTTACTAGTTCTAATTAATTCATGAAGAGATTGTCTTTTAAAAGCACAGTTGAAATTGTGAGCTAAGTTAGTTGCAGATTACTCTTTATAAACCTGTCTCGTATTTTATAGTAAAAATGGACACAAATGTGAATGTTTGGGGTAAACAAGGGAATGCTTCTCCTGTTTACAGATCTAGTTCCACAGCCTACTGGATGACTAGAAAATACGAACGTCTAGCAAGGGAATTAAATGCGATTATTGATTAACTGAATTTTAATTTTTTTTATGGCTGGATGAAACGATCCCCAGCCAGTGAAGCCTGCATTGGCAAAAGGAGGCTGTTCCCACCAGGGGGCGCTGGCGGTTTTCGTGATGGGCCGTTTAATCTGAATTTAAGTTAGATTTAATCATTTTAAAAAGGCGAACAAAATGCTTAACAAAAATACAGTATGTACAGGAAAACAGAAAAAATGGTATACTGTAAACCTGTGGTATTCTTCTTTTCAAACGTTATGAAAATAAACTAGGTGCTTTATTCTAGTAAGAGATATATACAAATTCACAGTGAAGACTGCATGTGACTGCAAGAACTGATAAGCAATTTTTAGCTAATGTTCTGCAGCTCACTGTTGTAAACTCTGATGAAATATTTTTTGCAACCTTTTGCAATGAACATGAATTTTAAACCTGTGATTGTAGAAAAGTGTGCATCATTTAAAAGAAACCTGCAGAAGAAATGAGAAACAGATTTATTTATTTTTATCCTTTAAAAAGTAACATTTGTATATGAGGGACACAACGTCTTACTGTTCCGGATAATCAAGAAATGCTGTAATTAGCAGGAAAAAAATATAGCCTGCATTACGATGGCTATCTTTGAAACTGCCCAGCTTTGCCCATTTTAACAAAATGTGTTTCTTTTTGCCAGTTCTTCCAAGTCTAGGTCAGTGATCCTGTAAGCCTGTCGCATGACTCATCTAATCATACAAATTGTGAATAACTGGCTTATGTCATCTTGATTAATGTAGAAGGGAATAAACTCAGAGAGCAACACTTGTCAAAATGTAGCAGAATCATATCAACAATTGGTGCTCGTAAAGACTCCTGCTGCCTACCCATATTTGTAATTTATCCCAAATTCTGTAAACCTGATGGCAAAGCAGTTGCGTAAGCATAGGGAAAGAAATAAATGCACAGGAAAGAGAAGAAATGCTGCTATTTAGCTAAGGATGATGAGTTTAAATTTTTTGCAAGAATGAATTTTGTCGTTATTGTGATGCATTTGAACTTAATTTAAATTTATAACATTTGTAATTAACATAACATGTAGTTAATGCCCGACTTGCCAATTGTGACACTTAGATAGTGCTGGAAAATGATTTACAGACCAAAATCCTGAAGTAGTTTATGACGCAATGTGTGCTTAATTGAACATATATTAGTATGTAGTACAAAACTACAGGTAACTGTGTCTAATTTGGGTGGGACAAAAGAGATGTGAAACACAAAGTGGTCATCAAACCGGTCAGCTTTGATTCATCCTTCTACCACAAAATGTATTGAATTCATCCCTGTTTAGCAACAGTGATTATGGTGTTCTTTTGTGATGCATTTGAACTTAATTTAAATTTATAACATTTGTAATTAACATAACATGTAGTTAATGCCCGACTTGCCAATTGTGACACTTAGATAGTGCTGGAAAATGATTTACAGACCAAAATCCTGAAGTAGTTTATGACGCAATGTGTGCTTAATTGAACATATATTAGTATGTAGTACAAAACTACAGGTAACTGTGTCTAATTTGGGTGGGACAAAAGAGATGTGAAACACAAAGTGGTCATCAAACTAGTCATCTTTGATCCATCCTTCTACCACAAAATTTATTGAATTCATCTCTGTTTAGCAACAGTGATTATGGTGTTCTTTTCCTGGGTATGAAATTGATATTATTACCATAAAAATTTTATCACTGAATAAAGTTTAAAAATAGGTTTTTTGTAGGGACTAGAAAAATAAACTCCTTGAAAGAAAATGCAAATGTAGAGAAATTAGAAGTATCTCCAACTTTAGCTGTTTAGAATGTAACCAGTTTCATACTCTCCTGTGAAAATAAAATGTTTGTTGTTGGTAACAATTTCTGCTCAATTGGAGTCTTCAAAAGACAAACTGAGTGGGATTAATGGGGCAGTTAGAATTTATTTTTTTAAAAAAATTGATTAGAAGTAGTGACACACAAGCAACTTTCACCATTAACTTATGAAGTGTATGTTGATTACTGCAAAAACTAAGTTAATGATACAGCTGCTGTCAAACCTCTTCCACTGAACTGATTTCTTCTTTTTTCTTCTAAGATGTAGGTGGAATGAGTTTAAAGGGTGTCCATCTCTTTAGCAAGGCAGATTTTTCACTGTATATGTATTGCTTTCTCTTTCCAGACTTTACTTCATACTTTTAGTTTGTAGCACACCTGGTCCTTTGTTGGAATCATGTGGAAAAATTCAATTTTTAATGGTTCTAATCCTGCTGCTATTTTTCTAGTGAGTTGTTTAAGGTGTGACAATTTTAGCTTCTGGAATTTTTTTTTGTTGTTTGATTTGCTTATACAAAAGCCCATCTTAAATAATTGGCTGAGTTAGTTAAGTCTGTTGAAAGAAGGTAGTGTTCAGAGAAGTGGTTTAAATTAAAAAAAAAAAAAAAGTCTAATGCTTCCCTTTATCTTGTAAGGGAAAAAGTAGTTTCTTTCACAAATTATTTTGAAAAAAGAAATGTAGCATTGAGATAAAATCACCTTGTTTTTAAGGGGATCTTTCTGCAAAATGTTAAGAAAAGCTTTTGACCTATGAATATGAAAAGCTCAACAGCCTTTAATATAAAAGCCACTGCTGATAGATATTTTTTGTGTGAGCAATTACTTCCTCATGGAAAATCAGAGGAAAGAACAAGCTAATACTATTCAAAAGATGCTTTTAAATCATACCTATTTCTAGAGCACAGGCATTGCTCATCTTCCCTTCAGTGAGATTATACGTGATAAACTTAAGGTGTTAATTCTAAACAGGTGCAAGCTTGCATAGAAAATACTATTGAAAACCATCAGTGGCTTGACTTGAACTTTGCTGTAGAGAATAAAGTATTTACCTGAATCTGTCGCTGCAGTTCAACTCTAATTCCTTGAGGACTGCAGAGGGGAAAATAGTGTGAATTATTTTGCCAGGGCACGCCATATATGAGCTGAAGTGAGTTGGAATGAGCAAGAAAAGAATGCAAGAGAAAAGGAAGGCATAATTACAGCTTGACAGGCAAAAAGTAAAGTACTTCTGTACAGAATTTCATTTGTGAGAAAATGACACCCGCAGAAGTACATCTAGGAGCGGTAACTTTGTGAGCTCTACCATTACTAAGTGGGTTATCAAACATATAACCAAGGTAAGTATATAAGTAAAACAGTAGGACATTTAATCAGAAATTCAAAAATATTGGGCTTAGGGTTCTGTTGCGTGTCACTTGAACTTCTTGTACACATAGTGTTACAAGATAATTTTTCGATGTACGATCAGGTTATTTTTTTTTCTCAGTGCCTCTTTCCAGCCAGTCCCATCCATCACTTTTCTCTCCACCTGAGTTCGTATGTAAGTAAAACAGCAGGTCATTTAATCAGAAATTCAAAAATATTGGGTTTAGGGTTCTGTAGCACGTGTCGTTTGAACTTCTTGTGCATGTAGTGTTACAAGATAATTTTTCAATGTACAATTACTTCTTTTTTTCTCCGTGCCTCTTTCCAGCCAAGCCCATCCATCACTTTTCTCTCCACCTGAGTTGTGCTTCATCTGTTCTTATTTCTGTGCTGTCTGCCAGGCGTGGTCTCAGTTGTGGTGCCTGGTAGAGCAATGCTGACAAGTATCCAACAGAAAATTTGGTTAATTGTCCAATACTGAAGCCTTTGGGAAAAATGTATTATGTAGAGTGGGAATATTCACCAGATAGGATACATCTGTCCAAATTCCCATATTGTAGTCAGAGTAAGATGTTAGCCTTAAGAGCTTTTCCTAACTGTGGATGAGTTTGAACTTTAGAGACACTTACAAGGAGGCCACATTAATTGTCTTTTCCATAGAAGTGACAATAAGATGCCTGATATCAATGAAGTTCTCAAGACTCGTCACAAAATTTTGGATTCCTGCTTCAATGTCTGAAATTTAAGAACTCCTTCATAAAATAGGTACTTAATTTTCTTAACACAGGGAAACATACTTTTATGTTCCTAACCCTTAGAAATGCATCAAACAAGTTAATTCAACAAGTTAAAAAAAAAAAAAAAATCTTTTTGAGAGAAACAATGAGTAAAGAAAAATATGAGCTAAAATTGCAATTTTTTATTAATATTGTAAGAAACTGAAAAATAATCATCCACTGGAAATTGTTAAATGTTTAAAGCTTTACTCTTCATGCTTGTCTATTTTAAATAACTGGAGTAGTAATCTGGAGATGATTCATTTTCTGAAATAATCTGCAGAATCATAATCTGTTGTTGAGAAAATATACATCAGTTTTTCCACCTGAAGTTCAGTATATTTAGATGAATGACCTCAAGTAGTCTCCATCAGGGTAGTCTGTAATGCGCATATATAGGTATGTGTTTGCATATATGTGTATACATCTATCATTTCTGTGAGGACAGGATTTTGCTGTTCTGTATTACTGACAATAGGTTATTATTCCTGATACATTGCCATGAAGGGGAAGATTGATCTAGGATTCAAAATTTGAAGTCAGGAATTCCAGTGTGAGAATGATCTTGTAGTTTGTTGCTGATAGAAGGACAGGGCATTTCCTGTGACAAGCAGTTACATATTTCTTCCATGTTTCCCTCTACCCTGGGGATCACGAAAAGTGGCAGGTTATATTTTCAATGCACTTCAGCTTTGAAATTGTATGGTTGGTTAGATATGACTTAAAGAAGAAGTGTGATGATTAGATTGGACTGAATAGCAGATGTTTTAATTATTTTTTTAAATCACAGAATTGCAGAATGATATGGAGTTGGAAGGGACCTCTGGAGATCATCCAGTCCAACCCCCTGCCAGAGCAGGGTCACCCAGAGCAGGTCCCACAGGAACGTGTCCAGGTGGGTTTGAATGTCTCCAGAGAAGGAGACTCCACCACCTCTCTGGGCAGCCTCTTCCAGGGCTTTGCCACCCTCACAGGAAAGAAGTTCCTCCTCATGTTCAGATGGAACTTCCTATGGTCAAGTTTGTGCCCATTTCCTCTTGTCACTGGGCACCACTGCAAAAGACTGGCCCCATCCTCCTGACACCCACCCTTTCAGTATTTGTATACATTGATTAGATTCCCCCTAAGTCTTCTCCAGACTAAAAAGACCCAAGTCCCTCAGCCCCTCCTCGTAAGGGAGATGCTCCAGGCCCCTCATCATCTTTGTAGACCTCTGCTGTCCCCTCTCCAGCAGTTCCCTGTCCTTCTGGAACTGGGGAGCCCAGAACTGGACCCAGTGCTCCAGCTGGGGCCTCCCCAGGGCAGAGCAGAGGGGCAGGATGACCTCCCTCCACCTGCTGCTCACACTCTTCCTGATGCCCCCCAGGATGCCATTGGCCTTCTTGGCCACAAGGTCCCATTGCTGGCTCATGGTCATCCTATTGTCCACCAGGACTCCCAGGTCTTTCTCCTCAGAGCTGCTCTCCAGCAGGTCACCCCCAACCTGTCCTGGTGCAGGGGGTTATTCCTCCCCAGGTGCAGCACCCTACACTTGCCCTTGTTGAATTTCCTCTTTCCCTCTTTGCCCAACTCTCCAGCCTGTCCAGGTCTTTGCTGTATGGTGGCACAGCCATACACACAAAATGTTTTGCTCCAAATAGGAATGAATTTGTTCCAAGTAGGAACAAATTTGAAGTAGGAATTCTAAAATTTGCTTTTAATCTGCCAATGCCCATTCCCTGCTGCTGAAATTGACATTCTTGTCAGTTGCCCCGCTAATAAGGGCTGTGAAATTGACAAGAATGTCTGATTTCACGGAGGAGCCACATGGGACTGGCAAGACCTGGGGCCCCTGTGTGCATTGTGCAATTACACACCCGGGCCGTCTGTCTCCCAGTTGTAGAGCACAGTGTACACCCAAACTCTGCAGTTAGGAGGCGGTTAGAATGACATTTTAACTTGAGTGTGCAGCGTGTAAACCTCTTCTTTGGTTATAGCTGGAGCTTCTTTAAGCTGCAGGCATCCAGCTCCTTGGAAACTCCCAGGCTCTGTGCTCTGGGATGCAGATGCTGAATGATGCCGGGTAGAGTTTTTCAGGCTTGTGTGAGAGCAACAAGCAGGTTCCAACATCACTGTCTCATTGACAGACATACCTAAATGATTGCGGCTGAGTAGGAAAGCTGGAGTTAAATCTGTTCTGGACTGGGTAGAAGTATAGGAAATCTGATAATTTTGGAATCATAAAATAGTTTGGGTTGGAAAGGATGTAATTTTGGAATCATAGAATAGTTTGGGTTGGAAAGGACACCCTCACAGCAAAGAATTTCTTCCTGAGATCTCATCTAATTCTCCCCTCTTTCAGTTTAAAACTGCTCCCCCTCCTCCTATGGCTCCCCTCCCTGATCAAGAGTTCCTCCCCATCTCTCCTGGAGCCCCTTTAGGGACTGGAAGGGGCTCTAAGGTCTCCCCGGAGCCTTCTCTTCTCCAGGCTGAACACCCCCAACTCTCTCAGCCTGTCCTCATAGGAGAGGTGCTCCAGCCCTCTGAGCATCATCGTAGCCCTCCACTGATATTTTTAAGCTTAATGACACAATACTTTTCAATATAGCTAAAAGAATTAACATTGATGTCTGAACATCAGTCAGGTACTGTTAATGTGAAGGCATTTATCATTGAAATACTTTCGATGACGGTCAGCTAGAAAAGATACTGGTATGAGATGTGTGAAATAAAGAAAAAGTAACACCAAATTTATCTTTCGTTATCTGCTCAAAATTGCTTTTCCTAAAAGAAGAGGTGAGAATCTGGAATATTGTTGGTGATTGTCAAACTATGTTTCTCTTTTCAGTGATCCAGAAGAGTTGCTCAACTCTGAAAAGCTTGCGCTCTTTTTCATCTCTAGAGAGACATTCCTTAACTAACAGTATAGCAAATACTTCTGTCTGTGGTTTTACATATTTTAACAGGATGGGCTCTCAGCTATTGTCCCTTTGCATGTTCAGTTAACAAAATGAGCTGAAATTTAGATGGAGAGTAAATAGTGCATGTATCCCCCAGGCATTGCATTGTTCCTTAAAGGCAGTCTGCCCAATGCAAAATAAATGGATCTTGGCTGTGAAATAGATAACGTTTTCTTGGTGTAATCAGGCTGCATCAAAGGGGAAGCTGCCAGGACTTACAGGACCATTTAATGCAGGAGAGAATTTGTCTGGCAGAACTGTGAATGCAAGGAGAAACCACATTTCTTTACTTGCAGCTTTGCCACAAAATTAAATTTCAGAAAGTTTGTAGGTTAGGCTTTGACTCTTAGTGGTGTATCATCACATTTATGCAGTATCTCAGGTCACCTGTCTGTGAAGGATCGCTACCACTCTGAAATAGCAGTATTCAGGAGCTTATAAGCACATTCAGTGTCTCATTGGGAATAAATAGTTAAATTCTGTTTCCTTTCCTTGTTAACCTCCTCTGACCTATACATTTTATTGGCATACATCAGAACACTTCTGTTGCACCCTGCCATTCCAAGAACTGTCAAGAACTATAAATACATAAGTATTTTCATTTATGTTACTGGCATCAGATTTGCGACATGGAAAATTACAGGTTGGTTTGTCAGCTGGTATGTAATGCCTCAGTGTCGTTAACTCCCACTGAGTATCTCTCCACAAATACCGTTACTTGAAATATTACAGAGCCCAGCATTTATTAATTAACCAACATCTTGTGTAATAAAAGTAGAAAACGCCCTTTTTCAATGTAAATTCTTGTTTTAAATTAAAACTAAAAACATTGTTTAGAAAATTCATTTCAAGTGCTGTGACTCACTTAAAAAATTGTTGTTTAAATTTTTGTATGAGTTTACCCATGCAGGTTGATTAATTTTTCATTGGTTAGTTATCAGGTCCAATTTTGAGAAAGAAGATATCGGAGAGGTTTCTGTATAAATATTTCACAGCTTCTTATAAGAAATGGATGGTTAAGATGTGAGCTATAACACTGCTTCTGAGGTTAATATTGGGCTCAAATGCTGAACACTTAATCATTGCTTCCTCTTTTCTCTCAATATTTAGTAAACCAATCATTTTAGCAGGTTTTTACCTCTTTTTAAAAGGTGGACGTGCATAGTGATGGCCAGCTTTTTTTTTCTCCCTGGAAAACTATAAAAAGGGGACTGTTCTAGTCACTAGGGTTGAGCACAGCTGAATTTTTCCTTTTTTGTGTGAGTAATTATGATTCTGTGAAGGCATCAGCAAAATATTGGCTAAGGAGTGCCAGCAGGTATGGCTTGGACTTTCATAAAAAAACCTTTGTCAAAGGCTTTCAGAAATGGATTCTAAGGAAATAAGGTATTCACAAGATGAGAACTAAAGTGCTGTCATGCATTAGAAGCTGCCCATGTGGCAAAATAATAGTAATGAATAAATACATGATGCTTTTTAATATTTAGTACTTTAGCTATCCAGTAGCAATGGAGTTCCGCTATTAGATTGTTATAGCTTAATATATTATTACTCTCCAATGGGAGGTAGATGATGAGTAAGACGATATTTACAACACTACACAAAAATACCCAAGTTGGTCAAGTCCAGAAACAAGTGAAGAATTTTCTAAAATGTAACAACATGACAGTAGGTGAACTTTGTGGTTGAGAAGTGTCAGGGAACAGATGGAAAAGCACGATTTGAACTACAGCTACAATTTCCAGACTGCTAAATTAACGTGAACGGTGGTGATGAGGTGTTTGCAGGCCTGTAAAAGGAGCCAGGTACATTTGGCCCGTGCTATTAGGTCAAAATGTAAAATTGTCTGCACTGCGTATCCTGCTTGCACTTTTAATAGATATGGAAGCCCTCGGGGCAGAGACATCTGATCTGCTTGTAAATCAGCTTGTGAATCACTGTTGTTCTCAGCCCAGCGCATTGAGGAAGCTGGAAGAGTAGTGATGTCTGCTGGAGGAGGGGAAGGTGGTTTCGGTGGGTAGCAACATCGGGCAGGGTGAGTCTCCCAGAGACCTCATGCACACGATATTTCAAGGGCAAAAGCTTAAAAAGCTGCAACTACTGAAATCCGATAAAAAGGGAAACACTTCTTTTATCCACTGTGTATTTAACTGGTGGAAATGTTCACAAGGAACCATTTCAAAGCTGTGAGCTCAGTGTGATGTAAGGCAGTAACGATAGCTCCTGTAGACCATTTTTTCCCCTCTAAGTTTTCAGCCCCTGGTTTCCTGGTGAGGCTGGTTTTCTCTCCACTTAGTGATTTTTGTAAGGGGTGCCCCTCCGACCTTGAGTTCTAGTAACTTTTACATCTACTGACAGAATTTGACAGGTCTCGAACATATGAAATTTCTCCCAAATTCCCCGGAAAATTGGTATCTGGATAGAGGACAATCTCATTAGAACCACCCCTGAAGCTTCAGTCCAAACTGAAGAGGTACCACTGCGGATTGATAGGTGTTGTGGCTCTGAATCAAGCAAAGCATCTGCTGACTTGCTCAAGCAATTTGGGACAAGCTGTTGGAGTTAATGAAGGAGAGGAAAAAAAAGGAAGATGGGCAGAATTACTGGGGAGAGGATACTATGAGAAATATGGAGGGAAACAGCTGAAATTAGCATGAAGGAATTTCTGGGATGCAACAGAAATCCCTAAGAATTCAAGAGTCATTAGGTTTGCTGCTTACAGACTAAATACCTCTGGGGTTTTTTGCTTGTGTTTCTTTCCCTGACCAGGTTGAATTTTAATTTTATTGTTTGTTGCACGGTGTGTGCTTTTACTATTGAACATGGTGTCAAGCGCAATGCTTAATTTGAAAAATCATAAGATAAATGTCATTTTAAATGCTGCAAGCAGTAAATAATATGACAAGCAGTAAATAACATGACTGAATCCAAATTTTGTTACCTGTTCTTACTCGAAAACAGTTGATTCAACATACATGAGAAGGCTGATGCTTAGCCAGCTGTTCTTTCTATTAGCATTTTGCATGTGAAGAGATTCTGAGGGTGTACTGTTCTGTAAAATTAAATTGAAGTGGAAAACTTTTTTGCTAATGGTTGTAATTGCTGAAAGCAAATAAGAGGATGGAGGATGAATAAACACAGAGAAGAAAGAATAGAGTGATGTAAAAGGTCATTTATAGCTAAGTAGAAAGGGAACAAATGCTTTTTCAGAAAGGTAACTTCCGATACTTGCAGTACTCAAAATTAGATTTGGGAAGCCTTGATTAAAATGAGAGGAGAGAGAGACGGAAAACGAAAAATAAATAAAAGCACATCTAAACGGCTGTTCAGCCTGCCTACAATTTCAAGGATCCCATTTGTCTACTTTGATTGCTGTCTAAACAAATGACATGAGAGAACTTTAAGCAGGTAAAATGATGAATACTGCGGCAAGTGTTCTGCCTGTTCTGCAAACAAAGGGGAGCTTCAAGCAGCCCGAGTCAGATACCACCAGCAATGCCAGCTTCTCTAATGTGTGTGCAGCAAATTTTGAGCAGACCAAGAAGCTCCTTACCTATAGCTGTGATTCACAGGGTTAGTGTGGCACACAGTACCTTGAGTTTCCAAGTTCAGTGCTGGCTTGAACACATGGCTGGGGTACCCGCAGCACACCTGCAGACATCAAAAGTATTGCCACCAGCTTCTCTTCTGGCCTTTAATGACCCAGCACTCATGAAAATGTATTTCTTTGTATGAGAATATACTGGCAGTAAGTATAGCTCTGGACTCCTTAGCACAGGAAGGACACGGACCTGTTGGAATGGGTCCAGAGGAGGCCACGAGGACGCTCAGAGGGCTAGAGCACCTCTGCTGTCATGACAAGCTGAGAGAGTTGGGGTTGTTCAACCTGGAGAAGAGAAGGCTCCGGGGAGACCTTAGAGCCCCTTCCAGTCCCTAAAGGGGCTCCAGGAGAGATGGGGAGGGACTCTTGATCAGGGAGTGGAGCCATAGGATGAGAGGGAGAGGTTTTAAACTGAGATTTGGGTGACATCTCAGGAAGAAATTCTTTGCTGGGAGAGTGGTGAGACACTGGAAGAGGTTGCCCAGAGAAGCTGTGGCTGCCCCATCCCTGGAGGGGTTCAAGGCCAGGCTGGATGGGGCTTGGAGCAACCTGGTCTGGTGGGAGGTGTCCCTGCCCATGGCAGGGGTCTGGAATTTGATGATCTTTAAGGTCCCTTCCAACCCAAACCATTCTATGGTTCTGTGAGGACATTTTGACTGTTTGTGTAGCAAAGATGAGAAAGAGGCAAAATGTAGCAAAGTCTATACTGCAAGAGAAGTGGTGGAGTGGGAGCCTATGGAGAAGGAAAAGAATTCAGAATATGAGAAATTATAAAGCAGGATAATAGGAAGATAATTCAAGGGTAATCATCAGTTTATACTGATATATATACAATAAGATTGCTGTAAAAATAAATAAAAAAAAACCTAAGGAGCATTTCAGCTAAAGGACATCTGTCATTATAAATAGCTACTAGGACATTTGCATAATTAAAACTGGAAGGGTGAGGGAGAAGCAAGTACAGTAAGAATACATTAGAATTGGGTACAAATACCCAATCTAAAAAATCCCAAGTGTGCCCATGGGCAAAGGTGATGTAAGAAAGAGGAAAGATGCTAGATCTAAATATAAAGTTCTGAATTATCTTTGATATTAAATGACTTGAAGTGTACAGAGTTACAGTAAGTGTGAGTTTATGTTGGAAGCTGTTGTATGTAATTCTGTATTCTTAGTCCTTTCCTTATTACGCTTATCATTGGTTTTGATTTTTTTCTTTAGTTAGAAAGATGTTGGTTTAAGCTTAATATCTAATTTTGGAGCAAGCTTATCTTAGAACCATTTTCTTTGGAGCTGTGAAAGTTTTGGCAATTTCTGTATGTTGTCTGTACTTATCCACTACTGCAGTGGGCTCAAGATAATACATACAGTATTTTTTTCATAAACTAAACCCAAAACATCAGGTGTCAACTTTTAAAACTAATTTCTAATATCTACTGACTATTCCTCAAATTTCCTACAAGATTTCAGCTTCACATTCTGAGGAAAATAAACATGATATTTCAAGGTGAAGATTCTTCCTGGTGGTATCCTCTTAACTTCAATAATCATCCATGACTGTGGTTTACTTTAACTGGGTTTATATCACCAGACACTGAGGACGCTCAGAGGGCTAGAGCACCTCTGCTGTCATGACAAGCTGAGAGAGTTGGGGTTGTTCAACCTGGAGAAGAGAAGGCTCCGGGGAGACCTTAGAGCCCCTTCCAGTCCCTAAAGGGGCTCCAGGAGAGATGGGGAGGGACTCTTGATCAGGGAGTGGAGCCATAGGATGAGAGGGAGAGGTTTTAAACTGAGATTTGGGTGACATCTCAGGAAGAAATTCTTTGCTGGGAGAGTGGTGAGACACTGGAAGAGGTTGCCCAGAGAAGCTGTGGCTGCCCCATCCCTGGAGGGGTTCAAGGCCAGGCTGGATGGGGCTTGGAGCAACCTGGTCTGGTGGGAGGTGTCCCTGCCCATGGCAGGGGTCTGGAATTTGATGATCTTTAAGGTCCCTTCCAACCCAAACCATTCTATGGTTCTGTGAGGACATTTTGACTGTTTGTGTAGCAAAGATGAGAAAGAGGCAAAATGTAGCAAAGTCTATACTGCAAGAGAAGTGGTGGAGTGGGAGCCTATGGAGAAGGAAAAGAATTCAGAATATGAGAAATTATAAAGCAGGATAATAGGAAGATAATTCAAGGGTAATCATCAGTTTATACTGATATATATACAATAAGATTGCTGTAAAAATAAATAAAAAAAAACCTAAGGAGCATTTCAGCTAAAGGACATCTGTCATTATAAATAGCTACTAGGACATTTGCATAATTAAAACTGGAAGGGTGAGGGAGAAGCAAGTACAGTAAGAATACATCCAAATACCCAATCTAAAAAATCCCAAGTGTGCCCATGGGCAAAGGTGATGTAAGAAAGAGGAAAGATGCTAGATCTAAATATAAAGTTCTGAATTATCTTTGATATTAAATGACTTGAAGTGTACAGAGTTACAGTAAGTGTGAGTTTATGTTGGAAGCTGTTGTATGTAATTCTGTATTCTTAGTCCTTTCCTTATTACGCTTATCATTGGTTTTGATTTTTTTCTTTAGTTAGAAAGATGTTGGTTTAAGCTTAATATCTAATTTTGGAGCAAGCTTATCTTAGAACCATTTTCTTTGGAGCTGTGAAAGTTTTGGCAATTTCTGTATGTTGTCTGTACTTATCCACTACTGCAGTGGGCTCAAGATAATACATACAGTATTTTTTTCATAAACTAAACCCAAAACATCAGGTGTCAACTTTTAAAACTAATTTCTAATATCTACTGACTATTCCTCAAATTTCCTACAAGATTTCAGCTTCACATTCTGAGGAAAATAAACATGATATTTCAAGGTGAAGATTCTTCCTGGTGGTATCCTCTTAACTTCAATAATCATCCATGACTGTGGTTTACTTTAACTGGGTTTATATCACCAGACACTGAATTGAAAAAATACTAAGCTTTATTTTAAAATCAGCTCCTCTGGTTGCCTGTTCAAAACGGTCCGTGTATGAGCAAGAAACTTTCAAGAAGGTATTGAGGAGTGAGGCTGAGCTGGGCCAAAAATCAACCCCCAGAAGAGAGAACCTTCAGAGAGAGGAGTTCCCTAGTCCAGCTCATGGTGGGCCACCCAAGGGCTACCACTAGCCCAAGGCTGGGAAGCATTAGCTGAAGTAGGGGACAGGCAGGGGCAGTGCAGACCTCGTTTAGCTTAAACTGATTGTGAAATGGCACCTTAAATCATCGCTATCTTGGAAAAATAAGCTGCAACAGGAAACACACTTAAAAAGAGTTAAATCCTGGCTTCACTGCAGTAAAAATATGAGTTTGGCCACTGATGCAAATAAAGCCAAGGTTTTGCTGGGAGGGAGTATGATCATGGGGAGAGAGATGGTGAGTCACCTTTGGAAGGATGTATGAGAATAAGGATGGAAATGGTTAGCAAAATATTGAGATATTGAGCAGCTGAAAAAGAAATGAAAATTTAATAGGATATGTATGGATGGATGTGATGTTCAATGCATAGAGTTTATACATTCCTGGGCTGAATGGTTGAGGTTACAATCTGCCTTTTTGACAGAAGGAGGAGTTTTGAATGCAGAAAGGTTACGTTTATTGGCTCACTGGTTTTTGGGTAACATTGGTGTAGCCCAAGTTTCTTCTCTGTAAAGAAATGGTGTATCTTTGAAGTATCCAATAATGAAGGAATAAAATAGATATGAAAAGAGTTACAGTCATTCTATCATAGTCATTCCATTGTTTTTAATTCTCTTCAGAGAAAGTTTACAGTCCTGGGAATAATTAAATATAAATAAATATGCAAATAATAGGATTTTTCAGTTTTGATTTTTAACCAGATGCGAAGAGAGACAAATCCAATTGTGGCTTCAAAAAGGTTTCTCCCCTTACTTTATTAAAACCAGAAGTTATAAAGAGATTGTTTTCTTTTCAATATGATGAGAATAAAAACTTGAAAAGATGTTGTAAATGAAACAGTAAGAATACAAAATTGTTCTTAAAGGCATAGTTCATAACAAAATAGTGATAGTCATCTATTTGTCTTTTCCAGCAAAGGTAAAGAACATACTTTCTTTTTTCTCCAAAACATTCCTACATTATTGCAGAACTCTTAAATGTTATTGACTTTTAAATTTTCCTATTTTTGAAACTATAAATGCTGACATTAAAGTACCAAACTAATATTGCATATAATCCTTTCTTAGTCTTCCTTCAAGTCTCTTCTGATGTGAAGTTTCAACTTCAATCAGAGAATTAAAGTGTCGTCCAGTAGGCTGGAAAAAATAACATTTGTATTATATAAAATTTGCCTTTATTTTTATTGTTTATAAATGATTATTATAAAACATTATTTATGGTTTATGTGAAATGCAAATGAAGGATAACTAGTTTTGTTCTCGTACATAATCTTTTGCCTACACATAAAGCTCCGAGGCTGAGAAGGTAAAGCCATACTTGCCATATGCAGCCTTTAGAGTTTTTTACGTAGAAACATTCCTCTCGTTGCCTGTAGATTTCCCAGCACCTGAAAACACATCAGCTGGTTCGATCCACAAAACCCCATAGAGATGGTTGTGGGTCCTGCATATGCCTTACAGAGCAGTTAGCACTCACTGGGGTAGTTCCCTCTTACAGTGTTAAAAACTAACTGTAACTGAACATGTATTTCCTGCAAACATTGAACTGTGGACTGGAGTCCTCCTAATTAATGCTCACTTGTGGAATTGTTTCCTCTTGCTCACCCACCACATCTCTAAAAGATTACTTCAGCACATCAAAATCAAATGCTTTTTCTTGGTATACGGATGACGGTGTTTTATTTGGGACACTCAGAAGCTGACTGAATGTTTGTCATTTTTACATATACAAAGGAACTTTATGTATCATTTAATTCCTCTTTCTGACTCTCAGCTAGTCAGTGTATATCTGACCATAGGCAAATGTGAATGAATGACTGTGGAGAGACAATTCCTCAGAGTGTCATGGATGTAATTATTCCATCACTATCACCTAAATGCAGAAGTACTCTAAGTGATGTTTGGGATAGAGGAGGTTTGGCAAGGTGTCTGACAATAGTTTGCAGATCTATTTCTCCCTTTGGCTCTACGGGGAAATGTATCTTTGCAGGGGATTTTATCATATATTTTTCATACTTAACTTGGATGCCCTTAGAGGGAGAGAAAAAACTTTTGACGTATTTCAGTATTTCTGAGAGGAACTAGTTTTCCTGCTGTTCTTCAGGAAATGGATAGCAACTGGGTTATGTCAGTCACAAATAATTAAGCTGAATTTATCATTGTGTTTCTTTATGATTTTTTTTCTTTTCCCATCATGATCTGATAAAAATAATACCTGTTTTGTGAACTTTGCTCTAAATATATGTCTAGTTACCAGAGACAAAATACTCTTAACATCTAGCTGCTAAGCAGCAGTTCTTTTAAAATCTTTGAATATTAATAGTCTATTGATGTGTTCAGAAGCACTGGTGAAAAGGCTTTAATAATGTATCTGCCTAAGGAATCAGAACTATTCTGTTAAAACTTCCAAATTCTGTAAACATTGTAATTATACCACCAGTGCCTTGGGAATTCTGATTCTGATAACCTGTTCCTTAGAATCTGTTTGGATTATAGTGGTTTGGTTTCGTTTGTATCGGACATAATTTCTAACTTGTTAAGTGAGCAATAAATTGGCAAGATTTCACATGATAATGAGTCTTCACATAGATTAATGTTTCAGAAATAGGTGATACCTGAAAGAGAACATTAAACAGATGGGAGACTTTCACTGGTGTGATGGGACGTTATGTTAGTTGCTTTGGGTATTTACTCAGGGTGCTGACTTAAAGGGTTAGGAGAAGGTCTACAATTGAAGCTGCTCAGGTGATAGGGATAACAGTTTTAAACTGAAAGGGGAGATTGAGATGAGATCTCAGGAAGAAATTCTTTGCTGTGAGGGTGGTGAGACACTGGAAGAGGTTGCCCAGAGAAGCTGTGGCTGCCCCATCCCTGGAGGGGTTCAAGGCCAGGCTGGATGGGGCTTGGAGCAACCTGGTCTGGTGGGATCTAGTGGGTCTATGATTCTAAACCTGATGTCTTGCTTACTTTTAATTCTGAGACTTTGATAAACACCTTTTCTTTTTTTTTTTTTTTTTCTTCTGGTGCTTTAGTCTGTAGAAACATTCATATTCGGAATTGTTAGTGTTGCTTAAATACCTAATGATTTTATCCCTTAGGGTATGGCTCTGGGAGATGGCCTGAGCCAAGCTGAATATGATAAAATTATAGAATCATAGAAAGGTTGGGTTGGAAGGGACTTTAAAGATCTTCAAGTTCCAGCCCTCTGCCATGGGCAGGGACACCTCCCACTAGACCAGGTTGCTCAAAGCCCCATGCAGACTGACCTTGAACATCTCCAGGGATGGATTTGTTTCATTAAAGAAAGCGGTCCTATATCCTCCTCTGTTCCTTAATGCAGGGCTGTATGCTCCTGGTGATTGCTTTAAACTGATTTCAGTGCTTGTATGACCCTCTGTGTCAGTGCCACTCTCTAAACCAGATGTGGAAGATTCTGTCAATAACATATTTTTCCCTTGAATGAGCTCACACAAGAGTCAGATATGAGTCAAGCACCGTATCACTGGGAATGGTAGGAAGAGGTAAGAGGTGGAACTATCTCTATCACTAGGAACAAGCTACCAGATGACAGAACTGCACCCTGAGTGACTGCTCAGCACCGTGGAGTTTGACCTCATTCATCCACCCCTGAGCTGATAGTATTTCAGGGCTGGTGAGCTTTGCACCTGACGACTGGAAACCATGAATCGCTTGGCCTTTCTCTGTTCACCTGACTTAGTTCCTGTTGTTTTTTTTTTTTCTTAAACTAGTTCTCTGCTGTTTTTTGCTGAAGGTGCTTTCAGTTTAGACTTGATTTTTTTTTTTTCCTCTGTTCCTCCTGTTGATGTGGTTGTACTGGAAGTTTGACCTCATTTCATTTTTAGGTTATCTATCAGTTAAACTGCCTGCATTCTAGGAATTTAGTACAGATGGTTCTTTTTGAGAAGGAAAATATAGTGAATTAGTAATTTATCTTCTGTGACATGTTGTACTCTTTTTTGCCGCCTCCTTCCAGCATACGATGATTGTGCTTCCTAAAGTTTTGTGTTTCCTTTATCCTTGTTTTTTCACAACTCTTTGAGGAACATTTTCTATCTGATGTTGAAATGGCTTTCCATTCTGGGATCTCTGGCTCCCCTTCAGTTGATAGAATTGTTCCACTGCTGTGGACTCCAAAGTTAAGCACCTCTCAAGTCCTGCGGGAGTTTCACAGCTCTCATATTAAGGACATAAAACCCAAAAGAGAGAAAGTTGCAATCTTTTAGGTAAATTCTCAGTCTGTGGAGTCAATGGCAAATTCTACTTGAGTTCAATCGAGTCGTGATTCACCTTAGTATGTCTTGAGAAGGAGAACTGTCAGGTAACATTCTCTGGTTTGTTTACAAGATGGTTTTATAGTTCTGAAGTGAGATCTTCTGGAAAAATGCATGGTTCTAAGTGGTATCCAGAAGATAAAGTGGTGCTGAGTAAAAGCAAGTGTATCTCAATGATGATGACAAATCCAAAAACCTTCTGATTTTCTCTTATCCAAACCAAAAGCATGAGCAAACATAACCCGATAGTGCAGTGATAAGTTATGCAAAGCAGTTGAACAAGCAGCACCTATGCAACACCCCCAACTACATAGGTTTTTCAGTAACCAACAGTTTCTTTAAAAAGCAATTACTTCTCTCCAGCAAAAAAAAAATATATATATATTGGAAAAGTGAATGGTTTATTTGGAATGTTATTACCTGGCTAATGGATGTGTGGGATGGTTTTGACATAGCTGCTGGTTTATCTGCTTGACCCAGCCGGAGAGGTGAAATTATATTTAAAAGTTTTATTCTACCCTCTCTGGAAAGACGTCAGCGATACGAATTTAATCACCGAGCGAGGAAGAGCACGTACTGTCAGCAGTGATGCCATTGGTATGCTGATGGTATCCAGCTCCGTGTCTGCTGCTCCCAGCGTAGACAGCGCCGTCTTCCAGATGTCCCAGTGTCTGGCCAAAGTAGGGATGGTGATACGAAACAGACGGTCTCGTCTCGGGACAGAGCAGAGCTGATGCAAGCTGATAGAGGGATGGAACTGGAAGAAACAGCAGAGCTTTGGTTGTTGGATGGCACCTTGCACTCACTCTTGCCTTTCATTCACAGTTAGCAGAGGTAGCAAGGAGGGCTGCCTTTGCAGCTAGAAGTTTCTTCCAGCTTATTATCTAAAAATTTTGGTGATTATCTTAGAATTACTGATATGTTACTGTCTCAGCCAGGACTTCAATGCAACTTACTACAAGCGTTCACTGACAAAATAGCGTGAAACCTTTGCTAAACGTGCCTGTGCACATGGAGAGTTTGGAGATTTCTTTGCTTTCTCTCTGCCTGTCCAAAGTGCCCAGCCTGAGATCGCTCATATACGAGTCCCTAAATTAACTGGAACTTTGCTACCACAGCAGCTTGGCCGGCAGCCTTTGGGTATAGTGCTTGACTGAAAAGCATATTTTTTTTTTTAAATGGGAGATGCACTAGTTTCTCAGTAGAAAATTTCAGCTGTACAAGCATCTTGCTTCTTACTCAGTGTGTTTCTCTCTTCATGAAGAAGATTCTCTGAAGGACAAGTAAGGTGTTTGACTACATTTGGAATTTGATCATTTTAATTTAAAAAAAAAAACAGAAAAAAAAACCAAACCAAAACAAAAAGTAGTTGGGGAAAGAGAGATATTTCCACTGCAGGAATCCTAGATCTAGATAGGTTTCTGGAAGAGAGCATACAGATGGTCTAGTAACTGGCACTCCAGAAATGCTTGTACTAATAATTTTTCAGAAGAAAGCCTTTGGGAGGTTCAGAGTTACTGGAAATGTTTGGCGTAAGATTATTTGTGATTTTTACGCTTCGCCTTGACTTTCATTTCAATAAAAGGTGTATAAATTTCCACTGGCCTCTTGACAAGTCAGCTAGGCTTAATCCTGCCAAGGGGCTGGTGGAGTAAATTAGGTAGACGAATGTGGCTCTTAGCACAAAATTGATTCATACAAAGCTAAACAGTTTAATATCTTCTCTGACTGGCTAAACTTAGTGGTAGTTGCTTTATGTTTACTGAGGTGTATGACTGAATTAATGGATTATTATTCATTTTAGCTCATTTTTGCAAAAATAGACAGCATGCAAATTATCAGTTTAATTAAAAAATAGATTTAATAAAGAAAAGTGTAGGTGACAACGTAACAAGAAATTCAATATTTTGGATATGTATTGTAAAGAACATCTGTCTACGTTAACCAAATACACTTGAGAAATGTTATGGCTGCTCCTCTTTGCTAGAAAACAAGACAAAAAAAGCCCTGAAATTAAGAACAAAATGAAACCTTTTAAATATACATTCCTTTCTAATGCTTTGATATTTTTGATATGATTGAAATCTAATTTAAACATGGCTTATTCTGTTATTATGACAAAGTCTTTTTTGGTGGTTTTCTTTAAGAATGCAAAGTTGGACTGATGTCTGGATAGCATATTCAAATAAATATAGTGGTTGCATAATTAGATGACATCAGAATTGGACCTCATTAGAAATACTGATCAAAATTTGCTTTTAATTTTAGAAGTTGTTTTACTTAAAGCTAAAGTGCAAAAAAGGAAAAGTTTGCCAAGGAAAAACATTAAAAGACATTCCTTTTAGATGCCTTCTGAAATCCAGAATTTCTGATTGTTTTGTGGGTTTTCTCATTATGACCTTTTTGCGGTTCTATATTATTATTAGTATTGTGGAAATACTTTTGTACAACATTGCAGTTGCAGTAGAATTACAGGACGTGATGAAACAAGTGTGATATTCTATATTGTCTTTTATTTGAAATGTAGAAGTACTTAATATGCTCCAGCCAATAATAGATTCCCATTGTCATAAAAGTAAAGTGTTTGAAATAATTTGTTAGCACCGAATGATTAGTTGTTCTAGATTAATGGTTCTTCTTTGTCTGGAAGCTTAATTTCTGCTTGTGCCAACACTTCTTTAGATTTAAGAATTAGGGTGAGATTTGTATTGGTCTCTTGATATTGGTAAAGAAAATTTATCTAAACCAGAGAGGATTGGTTAGCAGAAAAAAAACCCATACAAGACAGACATATAAAGCAGCACAAATTCCTGGAACACAAGCAGAACTGCTGTTGGCAGTGGGGTTTGGTTGGTTTAGGGGCTGATTTTTTTGTTTATTTGTTTTTTGGACGTTTGTTTTGTTGTGGGTTTGTTGGTTGTTTTTTTTTAATTAAAGTAGTAGAGCATATTAAGAGTCTGTGCTTTAGTCAATAATCCTTAACAAATCAATCCTTTGCACATGGAATACGTTAATGTCTATCATAAGAACCCTGAGTTGAGAAATTCATTGCTTCAAAGAAAGAAGCGTTATTTTACTGGTGCATCAGAATTGACTGGTGTCCTGCAAGAACATTAATCAGAATTCATTATCTGAATTTTTTACTCTCACATGAAAACATTTAGTGCTTTTCTTAGCCTTAGACTGAACAGACAGACTCTGAGCTGTCATAACCTCTCTAAAGATGAACCAGGACTTTTTCCAGCTTTGCACCTTGTACTCCTTGAATTACTCCTGGGAAAATTACGACATGTTTTATAACGGTGGAAGGAGACAAAAGTGACTGGATCGTATCAGGCAGTGTAGCATGCAACCTGATTACGTGAGCCTTCTGTGTAACTGAGTTTTCTCTGCATTAAGTAAGAGGTTTTGCATAAAAGCTCTGTCCTTCAAGTGAATCGTGTGTGAGTCTCGTAGGAGATGTTTGTGAGATGAATCCACACTCTCTCATCCCAAGACACTACGCAACCTTGCACAGTTTCTAGAATGTTTGGCGTTAGTGCCCCCTTTTCCCCCAGCCCTTCATCCTCAGAAAGAAAGGAAGTAAATAATTACAAACAACATCCTATTTAAAAACATTACCTTGTTACTAGGCTGTCTTCTTGTTTAGCTGAAAGGGGTACCCTTTTCCCCCTTCCCTTTTGATGAAACATGTCTATAAAAAAATGACAAAAAATTTAGCTTAGTGCAGCATTATTATTATTAATGCAGAAAACATCTGGTTCTGTGCTATGCTATATTACACTTGTGATCTTTATCTCACTTTTAAGTATTTTCATGTAGTGTTGTTATGGCAATGCATGAAGATTGCAGCTGTGTGAATTTATTTTGGTGAATTGCTGATCTTAGAAAAATGTCAGGGCTTTTTGTTTGGTTTGTAGGTAGGTGGTTTGTTTTTTTATTGCAGAGAACATACAACATACTTAATGGAAATTGCTGTAGGACCAAGGTAGGGTCTTCACATACCTTATTTTCATATAGAGAATGACAGAGAATTAACTTTAAATCAAAGAAATACAGTGCACAGTCATGCATTAAAATAGCAAACTTTTATTAGCATGAGTGAGATGGTTTCATTTACGTGAACTTCCAATCAGTCGCTGTACAAAGCTAGGTAACAATTTTCTAAGGATTTGAGAAGTTTCACAGTATTCTTGTCTTCCATCACATAAGCAGTCATCAGCTTGGATTTTCTTTCTCTCTTTTCTCAGTGAATTACCTCATTGCTGCTCAATAAAATCACTGAACCGCTCAGCTGTATCATCACTAGTTGGTCTAGCAGAGAATACAAAGAAAGAGAAAAGATTCAGTGTTCCAGACCCTGTAACTGAATTGACTTCTCAATGAAATCCTTTTTTGCTAAGACTGATTCTTTCCGATGTTACATAGAAACATCTGAACCTTTGGAAACCTTTTTTTTTATTATTCTTAAAATGCATTATTGCTCTCATTTGTATTAATTTTAATACCATCCGTATGTATGAGCAAACATTCTTCTGCAAAGAATTTTTCTTTGCAAAAGTTCTTTTGTAAAATCAATTGTTTAACAATATATACAGACACAGAGTTTATTACTAAAATTACTGTATGATTTATTATTGTGGTTTTTTTATTTAATTAAGGGCCTTCAATAATAAATGTGGTCAATCAGGAAGGTTGCCAGATGGCACATAAACTTGCTCACAGCTCAAAAATTCCCAACCAAAGGTATGAGTACCTGGAACCAGGCACCTTCTCAAAGCCCAGTGGCTTTCATGAAGAGAAAGTGCAATATCTGTGCCGTAAATTTGAGGCATCCAGAAGAAACTGAAATCATTGAATACTGAGGCAGAAGTGCAGTAATCAAAGTTATTCTTTGGATTTGGTAGACTGGGTTATATTACTCTGTCTAACTGGAATATTAACAGCTTTTTTGTAACTTGCCATGGACAACCCTGTATCAGATCAATGAAAATTCCTTGAGAAAAATTAACAATTGTATATGATGTTTGTTTTTTTTTTTAAAATCTGCAGTTTAGCATGCACATTACTGCTGTTGCTCTAACAGCATGTGACAATAACTCAGTACTGCATAGTATTCTGCCTAATTCTCTGTTAGCTACAGCTACAGGCACCTCTGAAATCCCCTCTCTCTTGAGAGAAAAGTGTTGGTACTTGACTAAAAATGACAAAGCCGGCATATTTTTGCTAGACAAATTCAAATATAAAAGGTATCATAGAGGGCATATCATTGCGCGATTGAAACAGTCTTAGTCGTCAGAGAGCCAAAAGTTAATCAAGCAGCGAACAGTTGAAAACCTCATTTAAAGAAATCACATCTGGCCTATGTCATCGCGCGATTGAAACAGTCTTAGTCGTCAGAGAGCCAAAAGTTAATCAAGCAGCGAACAGTTGAAAACCTCATTTAAAGAAATCACATCTGTTTAGGGGGAAAAAAAAAAACGGAGGCATATGCTTCAATTTCATTTAAACTGTAATCCATCCAGTGGTTTACATCTGTTAAAAAATATGGAACTTTTCACACCTCTTTAAAGCACAATTAGACTGTATTTATTTTAATACATAATGTGTTCCGAATATGTAATACCTTTTCTGAAATGACTCATAGGTGATTGATTTCATAATTCTTTATCACATAGCCTTCCAACTCCTTTGAATTAGTTTTTATATTAACCATAGATGAAATGTAAAGAAAAAGGTGTGGAAATGGTGGAAACCGATGCCAGAAACTTCAGTGGAACTGTCAATTTATACCGCCACCAAGCCAACGAATTTTGGGAGGGAGGAGAGTTTTCTTAAATTAAACATTACAGATAAGAAAATCTAGTTCAAGGACTTCAGCCACAAAAATTTCATTTAAGTTTAGCCTTGTTGGTTTTGGATGTTGCTTATTAAAATATCCCCAAAAGACTTGTTACCATGGCATAATCCTGACAATCTGGCCCTACTGCCTGGAGTTTGGAGTACAATGGTAGGAGTAGTATCTATGAGCTATAAGGGACAACCAGAAATATTTCAGGTAATGATCCTGGGGGGGCTGTATCTCACTCTGTTGTGTATGAAGAGGAGCCTGGTACTCCACTGTGCATCTATAATGGCTACTTGTGTACTTTAAATTCTAATTGAACATTTACTCTTCTGATTTTAAGGTTCTGTGTGTCTTTTCCCCACCTGATGTTGGGGTTTGAAGTTTGTCTTTATGCACATTCTGGTCTGCTCAGATTTCTTAACATCAGGTTTATTTTGTAAACATAAATATATGAAAATACATGCATATACGTTATCTGAAAGACATTTTAATTAGATGATCATGTACTGTGGACCATAAGCCACATGCGTCAGCCGGTATGTGGAATGGTTGGTGCTCATTTAATAGCAGCCAGTCAGTGTTTTGCTTTTTTACCTTTCAGTTAGAACCTTACCAAATTATAAACAACTGCAAATTGGGCTTTATGGATACATTAGATATACAGAATTTGCCTGGTTTATGTTAGCAAAAAAATATACAGATTATCCCTAAAGAATTTCCCAACTGAAAAACAAGAGAATTAATTTACAGTCTAATTAAGCTACGCTATTCCAGTGTGATCTTAGACAAAACATTCTCTGAGAGGCTCAGCTGTCTCCCTGTAAAATGGGAATGATTTGACAGTAGTAGAAAATCCAGTTATTATTATGAGTTGCCCAAATACTACAGCAATATGGAGGGTATAAGTATGCACATTATGGTTTATTTCAATGTGATATATGTATCCATTTCATATTTTCAGAGTTTAGCAGAGCACTTTTATTTTAGCAATATTTTTCCATTGCTAAGTGAATAGATGATGAAAAAAAATCAGAGGATGAGCATACACTCAAAAAAATGAATTTTCTCTTCAATATGCTATATTTTTCCATTGGTAAGTGAATAGATGATGGAAAAAAAATCAGAGGATGAGCATACGCTCAAAAAAATGAATTTTCTCTTCAATATGCCCTGTGACAAATGGAGCTATTGGACAGCATCTCTTGATTTTTATAAAAAAGAAATAGAGATTGAAAAAATATGCAGCGCTGTAAGGAGTGGAAATCATACTGAATATTTTTCAAGGAATATCACCCTTGTAGCAGGGTGATAATATAGATAAATAAAATAATTTCAAATGTCTGTTCCTATTATACAAGTAACTGTGTGCATTTTCTTCCTGATTTTTGAGTTGTACCATTCTTTAGTGACTCTGCAGGTGGAGCACCTTTGTTGCCGCAGAATTTAATTGTGTGTTCATCCAGTCCTTCTGTCTTGTTGCAGAGGATCTTGACGATCTAAGGATGGAAGGAGTAACAAGCGTGATGTCTTCTGGGAGCAAATTCAATCAAACTCGAAGTGCTCATACGGCTGAGCCTCAAGCAAAGGTCACGTTGAATATCTGCGCAAGATGTGCCAGGTAAAAAGCAAAACAAACCCAGATCACACTAACCAATACGTCCTTTTCCCCAGCTTTTCAGCGATGTGTTGTGCTTATGAGCCAAGTGATGACCTCTCCTGTGCTAAAGAAAAACATAATTACTTGTCTACTGGCTGCCCTGTGACTTCTGGCATTTGGGTTGTGCAATTTACGCTTATGCTTGATACGTCGCATCAACAATAAATCAAAGATCATAGTTAGTCTTAGGCCTTACCTCACAGCTTGAAACTGTTTTAAACCTTTCTGTCTCTGAATTTCATTAGTTATTTGAGCTTCTGTGGTTTTTCAGGGGATGAATCGGGGAATGTAAAGGTTCAAATCCAATTTGAAAAGCACCTGTATAAATGGAGATTTAGTTGCACAGGTGCAGTTCAGGATTTCAAATAGCTGCTTCTTAGCACTTTATAATCTCATCCTGTTTCACTTCTGAGAAATAATTTAATCAGGTTGAACCCCTCTTGGTTTTGACAGCTGGAAATAATTCTTGCATTTACAGTATGAGGGCCAAATAAACAGGTTGGTATTCCAGTAGCCAAGTCAACTTGAGAATGCAACACTAACAGAAGCCCCTTAAATTTCCTAGATGCATTCTTCTGTGTAGACAAAAGCTCATTTGGAGAAAGGATTTAAGCCTGTTTAAATGACAAAACTAGCCTTCTCACCCTTCTGTTAATGGTTCAGATTAGCAAGAACAATACAGAGGCATGCCAATTTTATCTGCCTGCCTTTGCCAATGGCTGCTCCATTGTGTGTTTTGAGAGGGGATTAGCCCCTTGTAAATAAAAAGCAACCTGTGGTGAAATTAAGTCAAAAGTTTGGCCATATGCCACCCTACGTCTCTACTTTTTTCCCCATTTTGCTTGTAAATTACTACTTTTAAAAGGCACTTATGTAGGAAGAGGGGCTTCAGAACATTTTCTGATGCTGTGGGCAAAATAACTATGGGCATACTGAAATCGCCCATGCAATAGCATCCCTTCAGCAGGGGTGTGGAGCCTCAGGGAACTTCAGCCCATGTACCATCGGAGCAGCAGTGACTGGATGTAATTCTAGAGAGTTTTGCTGTCAACAGTTGTGGCCTTACGCTTGAAGAAAAGAGCAAACGTGTCTAGGCATGGGATTCTTCCCAATTCACTAGAAACAACTTGCTTACGTTGTGAAATGTTTCCAAACAACTAGCTATGTGAAAGCGTGTCATCTTTTTTCAGCTGGCATCGGTTGTCCATGGGTAAACAAGTAGAAAGATAAGGAAAATAGAAATGTTAAGTTTCCGCCACGGTCTTTTTGCACTTACATAAAATCTTGTATGGATTACTATGAAGGTTAATTAAATTTTAAATTCCCTAAAGTAACTGCTAACAGCAGGTGCCAAGACACTATATATTCTCTCAGTCCTGCACACCAGGGAACAAACGGCTCAGATCTTGAGCCAAACCTAGCAACCTTGGCTATCGCTATTGTCTTTCAGCTGGCTGGACTATATGACTCTGCAGTCTAAAATATGAGGACTTGTGAGAGAAAGACCTCATAAAATCCCCTTTTGTCACTTCAGTTACCAGAGAATGCAAAGCAGTGCTTTATTTTTGCTAATACACCTTCATTTCATTCCCTACCCTGTTTAATGAAGTCGGTGAGGAACTGGGTGATACTACTTGACTGTGGTTCTTTTCACTCTCATTGCAGTTTATCAGTTTCTTTAAACTTGGAGGAATTAAAAAAAATATACCATCTCATCAGTAGCAAGGGAAGTCAAAAGAAAGAACTGGGTATTGTTGTTGTTTTTGGTTGTGAGGGAACTAACATTTATTTGTCAAGATGATTAAGTCAATCTATTCTTTTGGAGTGTTCCTTCCTTCCTTCTTACTGAGTCTGAGGACTTTTCCTTTTTCCTCTCTTACTTCAAAACAGACCTATTAGTGCAATAAGCTCTCTGTTTTGATACCTCCACAGTGGACTGGTCCAGTACCTTGTCGCAGCAGGTGAAGTAGTGGGTAGAGGTAGCTGCGCAAAGCAAGTGACTTCAAGGACATGAAGATTTTTTTCCTATTTAGTTCCAAGAGAAATTAAATTTGCTGTTACTCATTGAGAATACGATGCTATAAAATCATAGCCTGAGTATTTGGGACATCTCTGTGAAGTTTCTCAGTGTTGACATTTATCTCCATTGTTATGACAAAACCTAGCATTTATTTTAAGGTCATAATACAGAACCCATTAGTATATTCATTTGTTTCAGAAATGATATTTTTACTTTTCATATTGTCTTCTCTAAGTAGCCTTGTGTACTGCACTGCTTATATATAAATACTATGGGATTTGATTGTAGGCACATTTGAATACAATTGAAAAAGAAGTCAGTATAAGCTGTTGTTATGCATTCTTTTGGTTACAATTAAACAGATGTTGTCTTTCCTCGTGATTTTAGCCTTCTTTTGGTTATATAAAGTGATTTGAAATGACTGGACCTATTAATGGCAGTCGGTGTTCTGTAGGTAATAGGACTTGTCAAATCAGATTATCAAATCAGGTTTGCTGAAGGTATTTTGGCTGTCTGTAGGAGGAATATGACTTTTTACTTGAAATTTGAATGGCGGAGTTCCAAATGTTAGGAAACGTGCTTCTTGGCTCAGACAAAAAGTTTAATTTTACTCTTGTATTTGCATAATCTAGTTCTTTCACCTCGCTATATTTTTTTAAAAAAATGTTCTACTCTGATTACTCTCCAGTCAATTTGCCTTTTATGATACCTCCTCCAGAAGGTTCCTTACTTTCTTGGATGTGTTGGGGCTCTTCTGAGAGGGATTTATTTAAACAATTGAAGGAGTCATTTGCATAATCTAGTTCTTTCACCTCGATATATTTTTTTAAAAAAGTGTTCTACTCTGATTACTCTCCAGTCAGTTTGCCTTTTATGATACCTCCTCCAGAACGTTCCTCACTTTCTTGGATGTGTTGGGGAGGGAGAGGGATTTATTTAAACAATTGAAGGAGTTCCTCAGTACTAGCTTTGACTTAATTTGGCTTAATTTTTTGGGTCTCACTTGGAAAGGACAAATAGTCTTAATACTACTTCATTAAAACCATGTGCAAGTTTTAGATCTTCCAGCTACTAGGATTGGATTTTACTGCCCTAGATCATTAGAGCTCCCCCATTATTTGAGAATTGGAGAGAACAGGTCTATGGCTATGTGTAGGTTACTTTGACCACTGGGAGCACTTGCAGCAGGACACAGTGCAGCAATATGTCTTATCTCTTCTGTGGCCTCTGGAGCTGGGAGTGACTATAGTTAGAGATAATAATCTACTTTTTACAAGGCAAATTAAATCCAATTTATATTGTGGGCCAAATCTGCAATGCTGTTGAGGTGCTGCGTTTTGCAAAACATTCTCCCTTGCCTTAAGTCTCTCAGACAAAAATAAGAGCTTTTGCATGAATCATAAGAGATGAAACTGAGAATGGATATAATCTGAACTAGAATAACCCCCCAAACTTTTAATTTTTTTTAGAAACTGGTATCTAACCTTCAATGCTGATAATTTTACCAATCATCTTCAAATCATAGATAGATGGAGTTATCACAACCCAGGTCAGTAATTTTAATAAGAGGTAGAGTTTTCCACCCTGACATTTAGGAGGTAAAGATGGGGGATTCTTTCAAGCTATCACACCAAGTTGGTTTTTACAGCTTATATTTTATAAAAAAAAAAAAATTCCCCCAAAGAAAATAAAACAAAAAATCTAAAAAAAAAAAAACCAAGAGAGAAAGAGAAATAAAAGGAGGGGTTAATTCTCCTGGAGTATAAATTAGTTTGTAGACTGGAATATAGCTGTAAGAAACAGAGAGCTTACTGTTTTCTGTATAGATGTTTCACACACGATGAGCGAAATGCAGATGGATAACAGCTTTAAGAGGTTTTTCAAATGGGAAAGTAGCTACAGAACAATGTTATTCCCATAGCTGCTCTTGGACTACAGTGCAAGTTAAGCAGCATATTAAGTCATCTAAATAAAGGGGTGACATCATTCACAAGGTGGAACAAAACAAGGTTCATAGATACAGAAATAAAGGCTACAAAACCCCCCGTGTTTGGAAGGTTTGCTTTTTGCTATTTTGTCTGGAAAATTAGCAAAGACACTTTTATTGCGGCTGATCTGGATTTAGATCATTTAAGCAAAACTATTATAATAAAAAAATCCTTCATTTCAGGGCAGAACTAGTCTGAGTGACTTGGAGAACACACTGACTCATTCTATAACAAGATTTTGTGAATCCTTTCTCACGTACAGGCAAAACAAATGGATTTCAGGTTTGGCCGATGAATCATAAGACACTCTCGCACATAAGCAAAACTCATATGGGTTAAATAAAGATCTAAATGACAATTTGTAAATGCCAAACAACACTTCCATATTTTCTCATGTATTGTGACTTGCACATTGAGTGTTTTGCAAGAATTTAATCAGGCATAAGGTATAAGATAATATTCATGTACTATTGAAAGAATTTTAGGGGGTTTTCTTTTTTTTTTTAACTTTTTTTTTTTTTTTTAAGGCCCCCCTATTGTGACTTGCACATTGAGTGTTTTGCAAGAATTTAATCAGGCATAAGGTATAAGATAATATTCATGTACTATTGAAAGAATTTTAGGGGGTTTTCTTTTTTTTTTTAATTTTTTTTTTTTTTTGTAAGGACCACCCATTAGCCTTGTATGCCCACTGCCATGCTCAAAAGTTAAATCTTGTTCTTGTGGAGTCTTGCCAATGCATTCCTGGAAGTAAGAAGCTTTTTGTTTTTAATAGCGCAAGGGCTGCATTCATTCTTCTTAACATCAATAGAATACAAAAAAGGGGTTGCATGTGATTAAAAAAGAAATGGGATTATAGAAAACATACTGTGCCACAAGCTTGAAGGCTTCTGAGCAAGAATGTTGGGAAGGAGCACTAGTCGCATACAAATGTAGGTTTGAGATGCAATATTTTTGCTAATATTTTAAGATTAACTACAGCAAAAGCACGACGTCCTAAGGCATTTTAACATATTAGAGGAATCAAATACATAGGTATAAACAAACAAAGTGCATTTGTACATTAAAAAAATTAATGTGGCTTTTCTACTGTCACCAGTTGGATGTAGGGTGCAGTCCAAGTGTGTGCTTGAGCTGCTAAATGCAGAATAAATTAGATGCTCTGTGCATGCTGCCATTTCAGATGCACTCTAAAAACTTAGTTCGGAAAAAATATTCAAAAATTCTCATATCAGTTTGCTTTGCCTGTATAATCTGCATTTTGCCCAGCTCATCGTCTGTATGTCTTGATTCCTTTAAGATGTCTTGTGCTCCAAACAATCTTCAAGTTATCTTGCTTGTTTACCGAGGCCAGTTAACTTTTCTTTAACCATCTGGATTTTTACAATATTTTAGTAAGTTTGGTTTTCTGTAGTGTGGTCTCCACCACTTCCACACATAGTTGGGACATCATCATATAAACAACATAGTACTATGTGAAATTGTGTAAGTTCTCTAAAATACACCACTGGATTTAAGCAGATCATGACACAGAGCCACAAGGACCATGAGTGTATGGGGCAGGACACAAAAGAATTGAAGGAACCAGCTATAGTTTGTCCTAAATTGCAGAATAATGATGGAAAGAATAGAACTGTTGTCTGAATTGGCCATGATATATCCCTCTAGAAAAGACCAGGAATTAGTTGTTTGGTTGGGGCATTCTCTGGTGTTAATCTAGCTTCTACTATTTTATATTCTTGCAGTGTAAAAGTTTGTGTGGAGATGCTTTATCTGAGTATCACAAAGCTATAACAATACTAATGAGACTTGAGGTCATTAAGAAGCATTTGGTGGAAAATCTGATAATGAGCTGTGCAGAAAATAGTGTCAGTGTCTGAAGCTCGACAAATGTATCTAATTTGACTGTCAAAATCAGAAAGGCTTAGGACTGTAACTAGAGAAAAAACTGCTGTTAAGCCATGTTACTGTATGTACTGTCCACAGACGACCCCTGAAACTTTGGGCAATAAAGAGGAAAATGAATGAAATTAATATCCCCTATGAAGATCATACATCTTATAAAAAGATCCCAGAGAATAAAAGGCCCCAGAGAAGTTGTGGACACCCCATCCCTGGAAGTGTTGAAGACCAGGCTGGATGGGGCTTTGAGCAACCTGGTCTAGTGGGAGGTGTCCCTGCTCATTGGAGGGGGGTTGGGACTCAGTAATCTTTAAGGTCCTTCCTACCCAAACCATTCTATGGTTCTATGATAAATACTGACAGAAGAGTACATTTAAAAAGCAGTTAAGACTCATATGCTCCTGGAAGATTTCCTCAAGTGAAGGAAGGAAGTCTACTGACCTTCCTCAACTTCATCTGTGCAGCTGGGTCCCTTCCTTAGTGTTTACAGCTCTCACTGTCATTGTGTTCACTGCCCATAAAACCACTGGGATGGCTGACTTGTCTTCTGAAATGGGATGGGTTCTCCTATCTTGTCCAGGCATGTAATCACAGAATCACAGAATTATATGGGGTTGGAAGGGACCTCTGGAGATCATCCAGTCCAAACCCCTGCCAGAGCAGGGTCACCCAGAGCAGGTCCCACAGGAACGTGTCCAGGTGGGTTTGAATGTCTCCAGAGAAGGAGACTCCACCACCTCTCTGGGCAGCCTCTGCCAGGGCTCTGCCACCCTCACAGGAAAAGAGTTCATTGTCATCTCTAGATGGAACTTCTTATGTTCAAGTTTGTGGCTGTTGCCCCTTGTCCTGTCACTGGGCACCACTGAGAAAAGACTGGCCCCATCCTCCTGACACCCACCCTTTCAGTATTTATAGGTGTTGATCAGATCCCCCCTCAGTCTTCTCTTCTCCAGACTAAAAAGCCCCAAGTCCCTCAGCCTTTCCTCATCAGAGAGATGCTCCAGGCCCCTCATCATCTTTGTAGCCTCTGCTGTCCCCTCTCCAGCAGTTCCCTGTCCTTCTGGAACTGGGGACCCCAGAACTGGTCCCAGTGCTCCAGATGGGGCCTCCCCAGGGCAGAGCAGAGGGCAGGATGATCTCCCTCCACCTGATGGCCACACTCTTCTTGATGCAGCCCAGACTAGCTTCACAGCCAGAGGCAGGAAGGTGTCAGGGAATGGATGAATGCTGCACCATGCAACATTGGGACAGAGTCTGATGAGGTAGGGTGAAGAAGAAGGGCAACCTGTGACATCCCATGTAGATGCCACAGAATCTGGAAGAAGGGAGGATGCAGAATTTGCTTCTGGTGTGGTTTTTAGGTTCTAGGTTTTCAGGTGGTCTAGGTTTATGTTCTGCCAAATTAGACCAAGCCATCGCTGTGGATGCTTCTGCTCTGTTTTCGCCAGGCTGCTCTTCAAGTTGGAGTGTGAAGTCTCTTTCCCAGGCTGAGCTGTTTTGGTGTGAGTAGTACCTTGGAAATGCACGCAGGAATAAAAGACATTAAAACGCCATGGACTGTTTTCCCCTTATTCTGAATATATGTAGGTGTACCTGGTGCCTGGGTGAGATGATAAAAGGCTGTGTCGATATTGAAATCTGGTTGGGTGATTTCTGCTTGGGGAAGAATTCCTTAGCTGCTGCATGAATTGTCAAAACTATTCAGTGATCGCACCTGCAGATGCTAATTTAAAGGCAGATCAGGTATTTATAGGTGGTTCAGATATGTTTACATGAACTATAATCATTTTACTGCAGTGTTCATATAAACCAAGGGGTGATGGAGTTAGACGAGAACCTGATCACTGGTAGTATAAAATTATCTATTCCTAGTGGTGTTAGGAATAAAGCACTGTGTATGTGACTTCAAAGGATGCCTTTAAATCCTTAGGTTTTTTTATAGACTTTAACTTCCTTCCTCATTGAATGTTTTTTGGGAAGTACCTGAAAATGGTGGACTCTGGAACACATATGACTAGAAACTGGGATTTGAGGAGAATAAACTCTAATTTCTGGTATCAAAATCATGATATAACATGGTGTATCTATTTGGAAAACCTAATGTTACATTCCTCTTTAGACCTGACCCACAGTTTTGATTCCTCTTTTTCTTAGCTGTCTTTGCTACTTCCCAAAGTTCTGTGTAAATAAAAACATAGTGAGTATTGTCAGAGCAGAAGGTACAGAGCATCCAGATAATAAAAGATGCAGGTGCGTGTTACCATATAATCATAGAATCCTAGAATGATTTCCCTTGGAAGGGACATTAAAGATCATTATGTTCCCTACTAAGTTCTGGGTTTTTTAGGTAATGTACTTTTAGGTAAGTTTGTCCTTTTCTATATTTAAATGGGCTTTAATTTGTCTAGAGTGCAGCCTTTTACACAGAAATATAACAAAGAACCCCCTAAGATTTGTATTTTTGCTTTTTTAAAAGTTTTTAGTCTTCTTCAGTGTGCACATACCTTTGAAGCATGTAATCTTTCAAAAGAAACGGCTAATTTCTGTCTAATCGTGCAGCAGAAAGATAGGAAAGAAGATGATATAATACCTTTGAAGCTTGTAATCTTTCAAAAGAAATGGCTAATTTCTGTCTAATATGCAGCAGAAAGATAGGAAAGAAGATGATATCGTCATACAATTTATATTTCTAATTAAACAATAATATATGGATGTGTGAAAAATAATAACCTTTCAAATCTTCCATATAATCCCTGGTTTGGCTCTGGACGCTGTGATGTAATCCCAGGGAATGGATACAGGTATATGTGCGGTTTGGTACATGTATTTGCATAAAGAATAGGTTTTGTACGTCTGCCCAGGAGTGGTAAGGCCAACTTTAGTGACTCAGTTTCTGGCAGAAACTTTGATTTGTTAATATTCCTGAAATTTGGCAACAAATTACTTCAAAGTCCCAAGGGGAAAAAAAAAATGTTTCCAAACCAAAGGCGTTGGTACAGAAATAATTTTGGGGGATAAAATCTCTGATTGGAGTTCGTGCGCAGAATGTTAGGGAGTTTATGTCTTCAAATGTCACCAAACCTTTTTGATTATATATACGTATTTTTTTCTTTCCTGTCTTGCGTTTTATATTAGCTTTCTGCCTGTGTACTTTTTCTAAGTGAATGTTCTTGCAGAGGAGAAGGCACAAATGACTCGTGTCACTATTTTTCATTCTTTTTTTCCTTTATTTTCTATTCCTTTTTTTTAGTTTCTATTTCCAAAGTGCTGAATATTACCTATGTTTGATTGTGCTACCTTCACAGACTTTGTCCTAAGCAGAGTCTTTAATTTGCATCTTTTTCCTTTTGAGAGTAGCAAACAAACAAATGAAACTCTATGTAGTAATGCTTTATAACTTTTAAAAATCTCTTTTCACTTTGGAAATTTGTGGAGAAAAAGTGTATTTTTCCTTTTGCTACTTAGCACTTCTGATAAGGTAGAAAACCAAAAAGAATTACAAGAAAAGAAAAAGTTGTGGCAAAAAAAAATTTGTCAAAAAAAATGTCTTTTTGCTTGAGTTGAATCTGGGCAGTGATTAATTTGCACAGCTTTGATGCATAGATAAACACCATAGTATCTTCATTGTATTACCTTGATTGTTTAAGTGTTAAATACTGCTAAAATAAACCACTTTGTCTTTCCTTTTCCGGAGTGGTGTACCACTTTGGTATTTTACTTATTCTTTCAAAAAAAATAGGGAAAGCCTAAAGAAAAAAATAATTCAGAAAATGTTTTTACTGATCCTAGTGGTTGTCAGAGACAGAGAAAATAAATTAATTTTCAAGTTGTCAGATTAGCACACTGGCTTACCTTTTCTTTCCGCCTTTTGTTTCTTTTCAACATCTTACTATATGCAAAATAGATAATATCTGTGTGATTTCAAATTATTTTTTGAGTTCATGGGTCTATGTTTGACCTCTAAAAGGCACAAGATATGGTAATTTTTAATCCCAAACCTTAATTAGTTTTATGGCAAACTCCCAATGAATGTGTGTTTTAAAAGAATGCCCAAGGTCTCTCTATTTTCAAAATCTTAACCATGTCTTGGGAAGGGAACAGTATAAGACAGGAGACTTATATGGAGTGCTCAGACAGAAATCCCAGAAGGATCAGACTTCTTTCCTTCCCTCTTTTTTTACCAGAATTTCCCACTGGATAACTCCTCCAAGCTGTAATTTCAGACCTATCAGAAGTTCCACAAAATACTGTGATAATAAAAGCGTTGTCTGTTATAAAAAATTACGTAAGCTGAGAAGAAACCAGTATTTTCAGATGAAGCATATATCTCTTTGAAAGGAGCAGTGTGTGTCTGTGTCCTTGCACTATGCAGTACTTTCAGAGGCAGAGCATTTCCCTCTGAATTTGATTTAACAGCTATTCCATTCCCTTAAATGCTGAACGTGTAGGATAGACCTTTTTTTTTGACATAAATGTCAATCGGCATAAGAGAAATGGAAGAACTCTCCATGTTTGAAGAAAGATAAGTCTTTGCATGTTAGTAAAAATAGACTTACACTTGAGAGGTCTACACTAGGTACATAGAATTTGCATGTGGTCTTATACACACGTACTAACATAGTGTTCTCATGGTAGAACTGCTTTTGGAAATGTGGCACTTAGTCCCCCACGTTCATCTGGAGATATCCCTACTGTGACAGGGAATTAGTATCTGGTTTTAGTTATGAAGGAAGAAGAGACTATAAGATGCTGTGAGTTAATGATGTGTCACTAGAACATCTTTTCCAGGAACTATTGTTCAATAGTAGCTGTATGTTTTTTTAATCTCAGGCTGGTTGTAAAAAGATGGGCTGGTATGAAGAGGTTGGTACTCTTGTAAACATTTTAAAATATTGTTGAGAAATTCTAAGAGCAGACTAAGAGGATTTTTTAGTTCCTTTGATCGTACCAGGCTTGATTTGTGATAGTAATAGCAGTAGGAACATATCTGAAAATGAAATTAATATTACTTTCTCTTGTCCTGAACATTATTGTACTGGCTCTCAGTTTAATAGAGGGTAACATCCATTTCATCCTGTCCTTCATTTGTAGAACTTGTCAAGGCATCCCTTTCTCCTTTCTGCTACAAAACACATTTAACCCCCTCAGCAATTTAAAAAGACAAGTGCTTTCCCAAGCCTTTCCCCCTTCTTTTCCCTTGCTGCCTTTGATGTGTGCTTTGCAAGCTAATTCTTTATTGCAATGTTTATAGATTCTTTCTGTTTGGTGCTACCCTGTGATGTATATCAGCACTAGCAGTTGCTTCTGAATGCAAACCATATAGGGAGGAAGCCAGGAGATCATCAGCTTGGGGAAGCTCGTTGGTCATAATTTGAGGCTCTGGATAACAGTTTAATATAGCTCTTAGAGACACACACACACACACACACACAAAACTCTTTCACAAGTCCTAGAAAAAATGGTTCACAGGGGAAGAAAGAGTGTTAAGCCTGAAAAGACTGACAAAGACTGTAATTTTTCCCCTGTGAGATAATGGTTTGAAGCCAGCAGCAGATAAAAGATTGCCGTAAGAATGGCTTAATTCCCCATCTTGTAAAAGGATTAGATAATTCAGTCTCTTTATGGATTCCTTACTCTGGGAAATATATTTCCACTTTTGGTTCTCCTCAGAAATAGCTGTAGAGTGTACTTATTTAAATGCACAAAGACCTGCATTCAGACATTTTGAAAAGGCAAAGAGCACACAGAAAAAAAAAAGATTATTTTGCAGGCTGTGTTAATGTGTAAGATTTTGCTCAGCAAGTGGATATTCTGGTTTTACCAGCTGAAAACATTATGGCTGTGAATTACGTATTGGTGACAGGGAAACTTTCCGCAAAAATCTCCAAAAGTGACCGGAAAATAATGCTTTTCATTTGCAGAAAGAGAAAACTCATTTTTAACTATGGGTTTTATAAATTTTCAAATCATTTGCTGTGTTTTAGCGTGCAAGCACTGAGAAATAGCATCCTTAAGAAAGTGAATGCAAAAATAAGAAACAGACTGTGATCCGAATAGTGTCCGTGAAAATGGAGTTATTTTAGATGTACCTTAGATGAGGGTGAAGCTCAAAGAACACAAATGTCCCACATTATGTCCCACATAAATAGAATTGATGGTAGTAACAACATACTCCTGCCTGAGAGCTTTGCACCACTTCTTTAAAATGGATTTATAGGAGTTATAAATCTCTGCTGGGGAGCATGTTGAATGTGTCACTAAGTTTATATTTCTACATTTTATTCAGAAATTTTGTTAAATATCTGTATTTATTCAAGTAGTCTTACAGTTTAATTTTGGAAATGTCTGCCTTCCTGGATAATGTTCTGCAGGATAATCCAATAGTCCTCATGCTTCAATTCTCTTCGATGCAGAGGCTTCCTGTCTTTTAATCTATGGTGACAACAGAAGCTATGACACTGATTTTTTTTTTTTAATAGAACAAGGTGACATTCTGCAGAGCTTTCCCATTATTGCTTCAGAACTCAGAGGTGCCAGCCACTCTCTTTACTCACTGAATTCACGATCCTCTGTTGTTTGCCCCCATAGATCTAAGGCATTTTTCTTCTGTCATTTATTGATCTGAAATATGTATAAACTTCTTTTAAAACCCAATCTTCATTAGGGAGCAAGAGTAAGTAGCTAAAACAGATGTAGAGTTTCACCAGAAAAAGAGTACTTTTACCTGTATATTGTTTAATAATATTTATTTAATATAATTTTACCATTATACTAACTGGCATAGTCTGTACTGGAGAACGTACATCTTTTTGTCTCTGTACCTGTGAATCTACTGAGAATTTTGCTGGCACAGTTTTAATGTTTTTATTTTTGTAAAAGACATTTGTAGAACAAATGGAGTAGGTCATAATTTCCTGGCTGTATGTTTGGGTGCTGGAGAAGCTTTGGATTTTACACCAGCATAAAGGAGTGCAGAACTTGTGGAGACAGTAAGTCAAGGTACATGAGATCAGAATTTGGATCAGTATGTTTGAGAACAAAGAATGAAATAAACTCTCCATAATATAGGCAAGTCAGGACAAACGATTATAGAACTTGGAGTTCTGTTACTGGTGTGGTGTTGAGGTTGCTAGGGAAAGGTGCAAGAAAACATTCAATATAACCAAAAAGCATGTGGGGGCTTTCAGGACTTTTGTTGTCTGATCTCTGTTGCTATAATGTCACTGGAGTTAAGTATTTGTTCTAGGGAAATTATAATTGAGTATTACAGTGATATCAGAGAGAGATGTTAGATGTAGATTTAAGATTTTAAATTACAGAAAGGGAGCAGATGATTTGAAAGGAAAGAAGAATAAAAAGGAAGTCCAGGTTATCCTTCACCTCATCTTTGGCTGAAATTCCCTTTGGTTGCCAAAGAAACATCATCATGTTCTATTTTTAATAAGTTTACTTTGTTAACAAATTCATGATATTCATTAATCTTACAAAATGTATATTATTTCCCATTATTGCTTCAGAACTCAGAGGTGCCAGCCACTCTCTTTACTCACTGAATTCACGATCCTCTGTTGTTTGCCCCCATAGATCTAAGGCATTTTTCTTCTGTCATTTATTGATCTGAAATATGTATAAACTTCTTTTAAAACCTAATCTTCATTAGGGAGCAAGAGTAAGTAGCTAAAACAGATGTAGAGTTTCACCAGAAAAAGAGTACTTTTACCTGTATATTGTTTAATAATATTTATTTAATATAATTTTACCATTATACTAACTGGCATAGTCTGTACTGGAGAATGTACATCTTTTTGTCTCTGTACCTGTGAATCTACTGAGAATTTTGCTGGCACAGTTTTAATGTTTTTATTTTTGTAAAAGACATTTGTAGAACAAATGGAGTAGGTCATAATTTCCTGGCTGTATGTTTGGGTGCTGGAGAAGCTTTGGATTTTACACCAGCATAAAGGAGTGCAGAACTTGTGGAGACAGTAAGTCAAGGTACATGAGATCAGAATTTGGATCAGTATGTTTGAGAACAAAGAATGAAATAAACTCTCCATAATATAGGCAAGTCAGGACAAACGATTATAGAACTTGGAGTTCTGTTACTGGTGTGGTGTTGAGGTTGCTAGGGAAAGGTACAAGAAAACATTCAATATAACCTAAAAGCATGTGGGGGCTTTGAGGACTTTTGTTGTCTGCTCTCTGTTGCTATAATGTCCCTGGAGTTAAGTATTTGTTCTAGGGAAATTATAATTGAGTATTACAGTGATATCAGAGAGAGATGTTAGATGTAGATGTAAGATTTTAAATTACAGAAAAGGAGCAGATGATTTGAAAGGAAAGAAGAATAAAAAGGAAGTCCAGGTTATCCTTCACCTCATCTTTGGCTGAAATTCCCTTTGGTTGCCAAAGAAACATCATCATGTTCTATTTTTAATAAGTTTACTTTGTTAACAAATTCATGATATTCATTAATCTTACAAAATGTATATTATAGTTTTTGATCCAAATTAATGACTACTTCATAAAGAAACTAACTGTTCATCACAAAATATTTGTTAGGTGCTTTTCAACAGTTAACTAACTTTGAAATAATTTCAGCAAAATCAGTGATTCAAGCCAAAATTTCCTTAATTGAGATTCTAATACAAACATGACACTAGCTCTGTTTTTCAGGACTTGAGAGCTTTTCTTGAAAAAAAAGCTTTGAAAATGTCCACCGATCTTGGGTGAACACGAAACCAACTTTACTGCTCTTTTTGCTGAAAGACTTAAGGATTCTTTGCTGACCTTTCCCCTACTCCTCACCATGTTTCTCTAAAGTGAGCTGAGTCTTCAGCAAAGCAGATCAGGAATTTTCCAAGGAAATGTGTGCTCTTTAGGAAATAATGATTCACAGGAACCAAAAGGTTTTATAGAAATTATCCAGATTCAACAAAATTTAGCTGACACAGGGCAGAACAGAGAGAATGGCTGGAGCTGCAATTCCCAGGCATGTAATTTCCCGCTTCCCCCTCGGGGAGTGCCCTTTACTGTCTTGGAGCCCCTGGAGGAATTTTTCTTTATTACTAAAAAGCCAGCAGGAGCATCTGTATTTTCTTGAAATAACAGGTTTTCAGGATTTCTTCTCAAGTAGAATTTCGAAGTTTCTGTTGTTGTTCACCTCTGAACTAGAATTTGAGCAAATTTATGCAGCTCGTTTTTTGTATTTAAAAACAAAAAGAAGACCTGTGTACCAGAATTTGAAGGCCAGCCACACAGTAATTATCTAACTCTTACCTGTAGCTGTTTATTTGGGGATTAAAGGAGAGTTTGTCCAAAAATTATAACCCTTATTCTCTTCGGGGTTTTTTGTTCATTTTTGGAAGGAATAGAATTTGGTTATTTGAATTAAGTGACACATTTCTTGTAGACTATGTCAGAATATTATTAATCTAAATATAGTCGAAATTCCTCTGTCTGTGAGTGAACAATCACCCTCCTCTGAAGGTGAATCTCCTCTCCTGTTTAGTATTTGATTTGACACAAAAATTTCCTAAAACACTATCTTTACTATACACTAGCACGCTAGCAGTAATTTATAAAAAACATACTTTGAATTAATAGTCTATGCAGAGAACAAGTGCTAAGGAGCATATATCTCTCTATTAGGTATCACAAACATTTCCATTTCTTTGTTTTCAGGATATTTTATTCCTTCTCATTAGGCCATGGTGTTAGAAAGTACCTATGCTTGTGGTTAAGAGGTTTTAATTATTTTTATGAGTCTGATTTATTCCTTGGAAGTAATTTTTTTTCTTCTAGTCCATTATTATAGTAAGTATGGTGTTAATCAGTGAACTTATTGTTTTTTGGTAGCATTCTGCCATAACATGGAGTTTACTTTAGTTTCTTTTACTGCTAATTTTCTGAGTATCATAGGACAAGAGTGTTGACATAGTGGACAATCATAGTGTATGTCTACATTTGGTGCACTGGATGAATTGTTAGGTGGGAATTTGTCCTGCATCTCTACTTGCAGTCATGTACACACTCAAGTATAGACATACCCACAGTTGCCCTCAAAGCAGGACTTTTGCTTTACCTCTTAAAAATCCACTTTGCTGAACCCTAAGTGTTTCTGCAAATTTCAAATCTGAAAATGCATGCCAACTTTAAATCGTCGGGGAAAAAAAACCAATAATTTTAATTCAGCTTCCTCAACAGCTCCTTGTTATTTTTTTCCCCAAGATACAGTTTAATTCCAGTGCCCTGGAATTACAGGACTCTGCAGCTGTATAAGGGCTATGGCATTATTTTAGGGGTGATACAAGTGGAGAAATCATAGCTCCTCTAGCGTTACTCTCTCCTTCCATCCCCACTATACCCACACTTTATTAAGGACCCATTATAGCAAGTCATTTTAGGATGCTGTTAGGTGGATTTTGGATTCATATAAGGAATTGTATTGTAGGATTGTCTTGTTTCTTTCTGTACAGCTTCTAAGAGAGGTCAGCGTGGCGAGTAGGGCCCAAGAGGTGATTGTCCCCCTGTACTCGGCACTGGTGAGGCCTCACCTTGAGTACTGTGTCCAGTTTTGGGCCCCCTACCATAAAAAAGACATTGAGGTGCTGGAGCGGGTCCAGAGAAGGGCGACAAAGATGGTGAGGGGTCTGGAGAATAAGTCTTATGAGGAGAGGCTGAGGGAACTGGGTTTATTCAGCCTGGAGAAGAGGAGGCTGAGGGGAGACCTTATTGCTCTCTCCAACTCCCTGAAAGGAGGGTGTAGAGAGATGGGGGTTGGTCTCTTTTCTCAAGTCACAGGTGACAGGACAAGAGGAAATGGCCTCAAGTTGCGCCAGGGGAGGTTCAGGCTGGATATTAGGAAAAATTTTTTCACTGAAAGGGTTCTCAGCCATTGGAATGGGCTGCCCAGGGAGGTGGTTGAGGCACCATCCCTGGAGGTGTTCAAAAGCGGGGTTGATGTAGTGCTGGGAGGTATGGTTTAGTGATGATGCTCCTTGTTTGTTGTGTGGGTGTCTATTTTTGTCAAAGTTAGGTTGATGGTTGGACAAGATGATCTTTAAGGTCCCTTCCAACCTAGA
>NW_015090814.1:3884429-3934574 GCF_001431845.1 Calidris pugnax
TCTCTTCGATGCAGAGGCTTCCTGTCTTTTAATCTATGGTGACAACAGAAGCTATGACACTGATTTTTTTTTTAATAGAACAAGGTGACATGCTGCAGAGCTTTCCCATTATTGCTTCAGAACTCAGAGGTGCCAGCCACTCTCTTTACTCACTGAATTCACGATCCTCTGTTGTTTGCCCCCATAGATCTAAGGCATTTTTCTTCTGTCATTTATTGATCTGAAATATGTATAAACTTCTTTTAAAACCTAATCTTCATTAGGGAGCAAGAGTAAGTAGCTAAAACAGATGTAGAGTTTCACCAGAAAAAGAGTACTTTTACCTGTATATTGTTTAATAATATTTATTTAATATAATTTTACCATTATACTAACTGGCATAGTCTGTACTGGAGAACGTACATCTTTTTGTCTCTGTACCTGTGAATCTACTGAGAATTTTGCTGGCACAGTTTTAATGTTTTTATTTTTGTAAAAGACATTTGTAGAACAAATGGAGTAGGTCATAATTTCCTGGCTGTATGTTTGGGTGCTGGAGAAGCTTTGGATTTTACACCAGCATAAAGGAGTGCAGAACTTGTGGAGACAGTAAGTCAAGGTACATGAGATCAGAATTTGGATCAGTATGTTTGAGAACAAAGAATGAAATAAACTCTCCATAATATAGGCAAGTCAGGACAAACGATTATAGAACTTGGAGTTCTGTTACTGGTGTGGTGTTGAGGTTGCTAGGGAAAGGTGCAAGAAAACATTCAATATAACCAAAAAGCATGTGGGGGCTTTCAGGACTTTTGTTGTCTGATCTCTGTTGCTATAATGTCACTGGAGTTAAGTATTTGTTCTAGGGAAATTATAATTGAGTATTACAGTGATATCAGAGAGAGATGTTAGATGTAGATTTAAGATTTTAAATTACAGAAAGGGAGCAGATGATTTGAAAGGAAAGAAGAATAAAAAGGAAGTCCAGGTTATCCTTCACCTCATCTTTGGCTGAAATTCCCTTTGGTTGCCAAAGAAACATCATCATGTTCTATTTTTAATAAGTTTACTTTGTTAACAAATTCATGATATTCATTAATCTTACAAAATGTATATTACAGTTTTTGATCCAAATTAATGACTACTTCATAAAGAAACTAACTGTTCATCACAAAATATTTGTTAGGTGCTTTTCAACAGTTAACTAACTTTGAAATAATTTCAGCAAAATCAGTGATTCAAGCCAAAATTTCCTTAATTGAGATTCTAATACAAACATGACACTAGCTCTGTTTTTCAGGACTTGAGAGCTTTTCTTGAAAAAAAAGCTTTGAAAATGTCCACCGATCTTGGGTGAACACGAAACCAACTTTACTGCTCTTTTTGCTGAAAGACTTAAGGATTCTTTGCTGACCTTTCCCCTACTCCTCACCATGTTTCTCTAAAGTGAGCTGAGTCTTCAGCAAAGCAGATCAGGAATTTTCCAAGGAAATGTGTGCTCTTTAGGAAATAATGATTCACAGGAACCAAAAGGTTTTATAGAAATTATCCAGATTCAACAAAATTTAGCTGACACAGGGCAGAACAGAGAGAATGGCTGGAGCTGCAATTCCCAGGCATGTAATTTCCCGCTTCCCCCTCGGGGAGTGCCCTTTACTGTCTTGGAGCCCCTGGAGGAATTTTTCTTTATTACTAAAAAGCCAGCAGGAGCATCTGTATTTTCTTGAAATAACAGGTTTTCAGGATTTCTTCTCAAGTAGAATTTCGAAGTTTCTGTTGTTGTTCACCTCTGAACTAGAATTTGAGCAAATTTATGCAGCTCGTTTTTTGTATTTAAAAACAAAAAGAAGACCTGTGTACCAGAATTTGAAGGCCAGCCACACAGTAATTATCTAACTCTTACCTGTAGCTGTTTATTTGGGGATTAAAGGAGAGTTTGTCCAAAAATTATAACCCTTATTCTCTTCGGGGTTTTTTGTTCATTTTTGGAAGGAATAGAATTTGGTTATTTGAATTAAGTGACACATTTCTTGTAGACTATGTCAGAATATTATTAATCTAAATATAGTCGAAATTCCTCTGTCTGTGAGTGAACAATCACCCTCCTCTGAAGGTGAATCTCCTCTCCTGTTTAGTATTTGATTTGACACAAAAATTTCCTAAAACACTATCTTTACTATACACTAGCACGCTAGCAGTAATTTATAAAAAACATACTTTGAATTAATAGTCTATGCAGAGAACAAGTGCTAAGGAGCATATATCTCTCTATTAGGTATCACAAACATTTCCATTTCTTTGTTTTCAGGATATTTTATTCCTTCTCATTAGGCCATGGTGTTAGAAAGTACCTATGCTTGTGGTTAAGAGGTTTTAATTATTTTTATGAGTCTGATTTATTCCTTGGAAGTAATTTTTTTTCTTCTAGTCCATTATTATAGTAAGTATGGTGTTAATCAGTGAACTTATTGTTTTTTGGTAGCATTCTGCCATAACATGGAGTTTACTTTAGTTTCTTTTACTGCTAATTTTCTGAGTATCATAGGACAAGAGTGTTGACATAGTGGACAATCATAGTGTATGTCTACATTTGGTGCACTGGATGAATTGTTAGGTGGGAATTTGTCCTGCATCTCTACTTGCAGTCATGTACACACTCAAGTATAGACATACCCACAGTTGCCCTCAAAGCAGGACTTTTGCTTTACCTCTTAAAAATCCACTTTGCTGAACCCTAAGTGTTTCTGCAAATTTCAAATCTGAAAATGCATGCCAACTTTAAATCGTCGGGGAAAAAAAACCAATAATTTTAATTCAGCTTCCTCAACAGCTCCTTGTTATTTTTTTCCCCAAGATACAGTTTAATTCCAGTGCCCTGGAATTACAGGACTCTGCAGCTGTATAAGGGCTATGGCATTATTTTAGGGGTGATACAAGTGGAGAAATCATAGCTCCTCTAGCGTTACTCTCTCCTTCCATCCCCACTATACCCACACTTTATTAAGGACCCATTATAGCAAGTCATTTTAGGATGCTGTTAGGTGGATTTTGGATTCATATAAGGAATTGTATTGTAGGATTGTCTTGTTTCTTTCTGTACAGCTTCTAAGAGAGGTCAGCGTGGCGAGTAGGGCCCAAGAGGTGATTGTCCCCCTGTACTCGGCACTGGTGAGGCCTCACCTTGAGTACTGTGTCCAGTTTTGGGCCCCCTACCATAAAAAAGACATTGAGGTGCTGGAGCGGGTCCAGAGAAGGGCGACAAAGATGGTGAGGGGTCTGGAGAATAAGTCTTATGAGGAGAGGCTGAGGGAACTGGGTTTATTCAGCCTGGAGAAGAGGAGGCTGAGGGGAGACCTTATTGCTCTCTCCAACTCCCTGAAAGGAGGGTGTAGAGAGATGGGGGTTGGTCTCTTTTCTCAAGTCACAGGTGACAGGACAAGAGGAAATGGCCTCAAGTTGCGCCAGGGGAGGTTCAGGCTGGATATTAGGAAAAATTTTTTCACTGAAAGGGTTCTCAGCCATTGGAATGGGCTGCCCAGGGAGGTGGTTGAGGCACCATCCCTGGAGGTGTTCAAAAGCGGGGTTGATGTAGTGCTGGGAGGTATGGTTTAGTGATGATGCTCCTTGTTTGTTGTGTGGGTGTCTATTTTTGTCAGTTAGGTTGACAGTTGGACAAGATGATCTTTAAGGTCCCTTCCAACCTAGAAGATTCTGTGATTCTGTGATAAATCTGACATCTTTCTGAAGGAACAATTGCCATAATGTCAAAAACCTGTTGTCTTAATAGCTCGTGTAGATTGAATATTGATGGGTATCGGAGAGATCTGAAAACAAGACCACTAGTTCTGTCACACAAAAAGAAGGGGGAAGTGTAATGACATGCCATGTAGCTGATTACAATAAAGAAGAGCAATAAACTCAGTTGGACCTTGGATAGTCTCAGCATTTATTTTCTTGTCAAATAAGTCAAGTTTTGGGAAGGACTAGTTTTCAGACAGTAGTGACAAGTTTCCCCACTCAGTCTGCTTCAGTAATATCACTTTGATTAGAAGAAAAGATCTCTAGGAAATGTCCTAGTGAAGTGTGTTTGAAAAAGTAGATCTCATTTCGGAGATGTGCATATTGCAGAGAATAGACCTTCCTTATGTAAGGGTCCTTTCTTGTGTCTACTTCTAAATACCTGTAATTAGATAAAAATATGTAGGTAGCTCCAACTGTAATGTCTTTTGGCATAATTAAGTAGGATGTGTGATAGTATCAAAAGGACTTACTGGTAAATTTCAGAAATGCTCTTAGTTTTTCAGTCATGTAATGGGGAATATGTTGCTGATATGGAAGACTTACTGTTGACTTTAAGCAAAAAAAGCCTTACAGCATGTATTCATTCATACTACTTATTCATTCCTTCTTTAGTACTAACAGAATACACTTTGTTTTATGCAAATATATGGAAGAATCTGACTCTATAGTGTGATTCAAATAGATGGTACAATCGAGAAACAAGGGATACGCTGGATGACTGTTCAAGCTCAAAGCAAAGCTGATCTTGCAGAATGATTGTTCATGCTGTGACTTACTGTTGACTTTAAGCAAAAAAAGCCTTACAGCATGTATTCATTCATACTACTTATTCATTCCTTCTTTAGTACTAACAGAATACACTTTGTTTTATGCAAATATATGGAAGAATCTGACTCTATAGTGTGATTCAAATAGATGGTACAATCGAGAAACAAGGGATACGCTGGATGACTGTTCAAGCTCAAAGCAAAGCTGATCTTGCAGAATGATTGTTCATGCTGTGCCAATTAATTTCCAGCTGCTAAGTAATGCTAGACGAAAGATCAAGATGCACTCAGTGTTTTCTCCTGCTAGTAACGATTTGGATTGCCACAGGGATGTTATTCTGGCTTTGAAAACAAGGTGGAGGATGAGGAGGTTGCTATGAAGGGAAATTAAGTTAGTGCATGAGGCATTTCCTCGTGAAGTTGTGCCATCAGAAATGTTCAAGAGTCATTCTTGGAGTGCTAGAATGGGTTTTTCTGAAAAGTGAGGCACAAGAGAAGCTTGAGACTCTCTACAGCTTGATGATCTCTTCCAGCTGGACTCCACCAAACAGCCACTCGACAGGGCTCATCTAGCAGGCAGGAAACGTTGATCTGTGCTGAATCCTTAGCCCACCTGCACGGTGTACATTGTCCCTGTCACTACATTCCTGTTACAGATACTTACATGCTGCATATTTAACCCCTGGAAAATTCCCCTGGAACATTCTGTCATCCTGAAAATAGAAATAAGTTGAAACATTTATGGCCATTAGTCTGCTTAATTTCACTTTTTTTTTTTTTCTCTCTTTGCAACAAATGGGATGAAAGTAGGAACCAGTATCTGATACTTCTCTACGGTATTGCTTCTTGCGCTGCCTGTGGGATGAAATCAGTGTCAGTGAGTTGTTTTCCACCTCTGTAGTCACAGGGATTTACAAGTGTTTCATTAAGACTGTTGGTAATTGTGATACCACGGAACAATGTCCTCTGAGGTGTTGTTGGGCACTCAAAACTGCCAGTGAAATATCAAAGATGTTTAAACAGAGGTTGTCATATTCATCAGAAGGGGGTTTTATGGAGGTTATTTCCCACAGCCTCATTGGTGAGAGGTTACGCAACATAAATCACAGACTTAATCTCATTTTCATTTCAGGTTAGCAACTGGAATTCAAATAATACTTTCATCTTAGTATTTTTTCATCTGGTAAAATAGGTGACTTCTATTGAAATATCCAACTGTAATATCCTCACCTTGGTATGTGTCCTGTTCTCCAACAATCTATGTTTTAAGAAAGAAAAATACCCCGAGTGCTCGAGTTCAGCAATGCACTTAGCATAGGCATGATTTTAAACCCAAGAGTAATCTATTTAGATAAATGTGTTACTGAATGAAAACTGCAACGGTTGTTTCATATCGCTTTCATGCATGCTGTAGTAATTTTGCAATTTTCTAGTGAAAATCTAAGATGGCTGAACTTTTAGACAAAAAAGAAGATTTTGGGTTTTTTTAGGTAGATTCCTCCTACTTCCAAATACTGCACCATCACTACTAGAATAATAAACATAGTGGATAAAGGCATCTTACATGGAAATAATATAAAATCTTTGATAAGGTGATAAATCTTAAACATTTGTAGAAAACATTGCTTTTTCAGATATCAAGTGAAGAGGAAATGTTTTCCTAATCTCAATCCTGAAGGAATTAACATGTTTCCTTTTTGCTGACTTTAGTCACTGCCATTTCTAAGATAATACTGTGTGTGCTTGTAGATTGCTCAGGAGTGTAAAAAGACCTTTTCAAAGCAGTGGATGAAGGTAGTCTATCATTTCAATCTTGTCTGTATTTTTCCTATTTACTGTTTCCTTCCTCTGATGAGGCAATGTAGAATTATATTATGCTGTGACTCATTCAAGGAATGCAGATGAAATCATTTTGTCCTCTTTTTGCATACTGTTGTAGTATCATATTTTCTAAATCATACTGGCAGTACGACTGTTTGTCACACACCCACTGGCTCGTTTGTAGTGATAGACCTGGTCTAATGCTGCTGCACCCATCGGGTAGAATTTAGAATCATGGAATCATAGAATTGCCTGGGTTGGAAGGGACCTTTCAGATCATCGAGTCCAACCATCAACCTAACTCTGATAAAAAAACCATCACTAAACCATGTCTCTAAGCACTATGGCTGCCTGGCTTTTAAATACCTCCAGGGATGGTGCCTCCACCACTTCCCTGGGCAGCCCATTCCAAGGCTTAATAACCCTTTCCATGTAAAAATTGTTCCTGATATCCAATCTGAACCTCCTCTGGCGCAGCTTGAGGACGTTTCCTCTTGTCCTATTGCCCATGATGTGGGAGAAGAGACCGACCCCCACTTCTCTACAACCTCCTTTCAGGGAGCTGTAGAGAGCAAACTTACTCAGAATGTCTTTGGTCCTGAAGCCCTTGGCAGTTTTCTTGGAACAAGTCCTGCAGAATGCATTTTTGGGTCAAAGGAAATTGGAATATTTGCCTGGAGGCTGTTTGTCTTTGTGGTTCTCGAAGCTTCCACATGCAGCTGGTTGAATGTTAACAATGGCCTCTAAGCAAGAGATCACATTATGAACAGAATATATATGGAAAAAAAAATGATGGTTATCAGATATCACATTTAGACTCCCATTAAAACAATCAATAGCTGAAATATGTTTTGGCTAATAACTCAAATAGTCCATAAAGTATTAGTAAGATAGTATTTTTTAAGGAACTTGGTTTGGGGGTTGGTTTTTTTTTGTTTTGTTTTTAAGAGTATACATTGAAAATAACAGCAAACCAAAAAGCTAGCCACCAGTTTGGAAAAACTTGACTCTTTTTAGATTGCTTTGCAAACAAGGATATGACTCTCACATATATTGCTCTTTTAATATATCTCTGTCATCACCTTTGAGAAAGCAGTGGATGAAAAGTTCCAAACACAACATTTTGGTCATCATTTTCACTTTTTTTGCTGGAGGAATTTCTATCTGGTGTCTGGCAATAAAGAATCAAGTCTACCTTGGAGTTTATGCTTTTGTGTACATTAGTCTGCAAGAAAAAGAAATGAAAATGTTTTTGTAGTACCAGGGACCAGATAAGTGGGTCTCATATCTTAGGCCTTCCAACATTAATGATGCTTCCATCATGGTACAACACGCTTTTCTTGGAAGACATTCAGCAAGAATAAACCAGGGAAGAATGTAGCATAAACAAGGACAGATTAGAAAATACATCTCTGATTGTATAATAAGCTTCTGAAGCATTCAGAAGCTCTTCTGGATTTATGCTTCTTTCTAGTGTATTGATAAAGAATTTTTAAGCGTTTTCATTTTGCTGTGGAGGCGTCATGAGTAACATTACTGTTGAAGAAGAAATCAGAATACTCCAAGTAACAATTCTTTTGGCATGCAATAATACTGTTTGTGACTTTTTTTGTTGCTCGAGTCACATGAAAATCTATTCCGATATGAATGCACACGTAAGAAATACAAAAATAAGTTGAAAATTGGATGTGAAAATGAGGTCCAGATATGTCAAACATCTTATTCACCCATCCACCCACTCAGTTCACGCAGCCATCTCCTCCTACAGTGGGAAATTGTATGAAATGGCTTTTTTGACCAGATAGATTTAAAAGATTATTTTTTTTTCCATGTTTTTCAAGAGGCAATGGGCTACTTAAATAAATGTGATTTCTAGAGTAAGATGAGAATAATTTCGGTTGTTCATGTCTGGTTTGGGTTTATGAAAGCTCAGAATGGGAATGTATTATAAAAACTTGAAAATTCTGATGGGATAAAAGAAGCAACTCCTACTTCTAGATATATATTTTTTTATGACCGCAGTATAAGCAGAGGAAGTCGGAGTAATTTTCCTTTTAATTAAACACAAATAAAATATCAACATGGCTCTAGAGAAGAGTACATCGCTTCTGGTTCCTGCAATTCCATGCATATCCTTCTAAGCTTGAATACGTGCTTGCAGTAAATGTGTATGTATGTAATGAAGGAGGATAGCTCTATTTTAATGCAAAGGCAAATGATGCGATTTTTGAGATCTTGCTTTTTGAGTGGTTATTTAATTTGCAATTTCTTCTCTCCCTATTTGAATACCTTTTGATAATGGTCCAAAGTTATTTGCTTCTGTTTGACTGTCACGTTTAGAAGAGCCTGTTTAACAAGGTAGGTTTTTAAAGAGTTAGTAACCAGAGCATTACAAACCAGGAATAGAGCTATAAATGATTCATAGAAATCATTTCCAAAATTAGGTTTACAGCTTCTGGGCTTCATACTTTTGTTGCCTCGAGGAGTTTTGTGTTCCGTGGAACTGCCTCCTTAGGTGAGAGTTGTTATGAATTTACATAGAGCTTTCCATCATAAATAAACCATCCCAGGGGCAAAAAAGAAAAGGAGATAAAGTAATTTTGTGTGTGGAGGGAATGGTTTTGAGAAGGTACAAACAAATAGGTGACTTAAAATTCAAATATATTAGATAACTGTGAGAGTCATAAAATTCAGATAGGGTGAATATGGAGTTCTGCTTGGTCTCAAAGGTTAATTCAAAGTTTAGTGTAAAGCAACTGCGGAGAGTGAGAGTACAGAGGGAAAGGAACTTTTTTTTAAGAATAAGTTATTTTTTCCCCAAGGTTTTACTGCAATACATTTTTATGATTCCCAGGCTTTGCAAAATTGAATTGCATTTTTCTTACTCTTTTCATGCCTGAATAAATTCAAAGGAAGATAACCTTTACGTAAATAGCAGTTATATTGTGTTAAGAGCTACACACCGTTTCTTCAGAGCAGAATCTGTATGTACTTGGGATTCATCCAAAGAAGGATGGTGGGACTCCTGGGATGCTCATTTAAAAGAATAGATACAAGGACTATTTTTTAAATCGCTGTCAAGGCACTGGAGTCAGCTGAGGTGGGGGGGAAGCTTGAAGACCAAGCCTGCTGTAATTACTGTATTTTTCTTTTAAAAAGTAACAAAGGAGGGGGAAATATTCTTGCATATACTTCCCTGTGGTGGGTTAACCTTGGCTAAGGTCTTGCCCCTGGCCCAGCCACTTGCTCTCTTCTCAGCAGGACAAGGGGAGAAAATTGGATGAAAAAGCTTGTGGGTTGAGATAAAGACAGGGAGATTCCTTACCAGTTACTGCTGTGGGCAAAACAGACTTGACTTGGGGAAAATTAGTTTAATTTATTGCCAATCGAAACAGATGTAGGTAATGAGAAACAAGAAGACAAACATTAAACCCACACCTTTCCTCCCACCTTTCCCAGGTCTAACTTGGCTCCTTCACTCTGCACTTCTTTCCCTGCCCTCTGAGCAGGGAATGAGGGGTCGGGGTCACCCCTTAACAGCTCCTCTCTGCCCCTCGCAGAATCACAGAATGGTTGGGGTTGGAAGGGACCTCTGGAGATCATCCAGTCCAACCCCCTGCCAGAGCAGGGTCACCCGGAGCAGGTTGCACAGGAACATGTCCAGGTGGGTTTGAATGTCTCCAGAGAAGGAGACTCCACCACCTCTCTGGGCAGCCTGTTCCGGGGCTCTGCCACCCTCAAGGGAAAGAAGGTTTTCCACATGTTCAGGTGGAATTTCCTGTGTTCCAGCTTGTGTCCATTGCCCCTTGTCCTGTCACTGGGCACCACAGAGAAGAGCCTGACCCCATCTTCTTGCCACCCTCCCTTTCGATCTTTATAAACATTGATAAGGTACCCTCTCAGTCTTCTCTTCTCCAGGCTAAACCAACCCAGGTCTCCTCCCCAGGTGCCCCTCCTTCCTCCTTACACTTTTCATCTCCTCTGGCATGGGCTTTCCCCATGGGATTCAGTCCTTCAGGAAAAAAATCTACTCTGTTGTGAATTCTCCACAGGCCTCAGTCCCTCCAGGACATATCCCCCTGCTCTGGTTTGGGTCCTTCATGTGGACATCAGCTCAAGTGCGTGCTCCTTACCATGGGCTCCAGGGGAGTATCTGCTCCTCTGACGTTGCTGTTTTGGTTACTAGATGATCTGGGATGATATGATTGAACCACAGATGTTGGCTTTTCAGCAAAACTATCCTTTTCATTAGGACAATGTTGTAAGTAGGGTGTGTAGTCAGAGATAACACCCTTCTATGTCTTACCCATGGAATATGATTGCAAATGTTTTCATTGCATTTTTCCACACTTTAGATTGCAAGGAGATAATTTGGCAGAAAGGCCAGAAGATGTCTCCATGGTATCTCAAACATCTGAGGCAGCAGTGCCAGACTCTGATGGTAAGTTGTATAAATATTTGCTGCTCATAAAAAAAGCCCCAAACACCAACATCTTGAATTTAAGAGTTGGGGTTATGTCTGTAAAAGAAGATTAAACATTTCCAGAGGGTTTTCCTGGGCATTTGAACTCAACTGTTTACATGTCAAATCTGTTAGAAGAACCTGTAATGTGATATTTTTGTCATGGCTGGTTAGCACTCCAGAATAATTCCTAGGCATATTTTGGGAGCTGCCTTGGGCCAGAATTCTTTCTTATTAGACAGTTTATATGTTAGCACACTATTTCGGATGTAAAATAGCTTAATAGCTTAGACATTCCCTGTTCATTGCCAGTTGGTCTCTATGCCAGAAAATGGTCTTTGAAATATTTAATTTAATAACAAGTGCATCCACAAGATGCAAATAATATACAGTAAAAATAAAAAGAGTTACAGAATTTCTCCCCTGTTTTTAAATTAAGTATTAGAAATACTTCTCTGATATCTCCAAGCACTGCTGACTAGAATCAAAACACAACAAAAAGGAGTTTATACAATAGCTCTGAAGAACATTTTTTTCTCCTCATACAAACATAATAATACATTGCACTAATCTGCAGTCAGGACACTCAGCCTTACTTCAATTTCTGCTCAGGTTTTTGAACAAAAAAACACCTGAAAACTAATGAAAAAAGCACTTCCTAAGGGATATCTTGCCAGAGAATGCTCTGCTTTCCTATGAAAGATTAAGTTGATGAAGGTTAACTTTATCTTAGCTGTCAATGGAATGGAGACAGAAGGGAATAGAGGTTTGGACAGAGAATCTGCAGAGATAAATCTTTCATTCTGTTCCTTTACTGTTGGGCTGAACCAGCTGAGACTATGAGTTGGAAGATTTGATTTGCAGTTTAGTCTTCAGCAGCCACAGACAAGTTGGCTGTGTTGATTAATTAATGCAAAACAAATCAGACCTAACTTTTGTTTTTAATTATCCTACTAATTGTCTGCTATTTAGTGCTATTAGGTGCGCTATTGACTGTGATGGCAACCCGGGCTTTCACTCATTTCTCTTGCCTCATTTGTAAACCAATGTATATGTCAGCATTAGTAACTAGTATGTCTTTAAAGATAATTTTTTTCAAACTGATTTGTGAGAATGCATGGTTTCGTGCAGTCATGCCATTTGTTTTTCCTTTCACCTGCCATTGATTGTTAAAAAAAAATAATAGGGGACTCAGAATCTATTTTGAGATATTCTTATGAGCTTGATGAAGATTGTCAGCAGGAGAGACGCAGACGGGTGACTGCAGTCAAGCCATGTGAAAAGAAGGCAAAATTCTTCTGTTGTGAGAGTCATCCCCAGGAAGGGACAGGTGGTGGTGGCACTTGTTTGGGATGGGTAAGGGGATATGCAAGCATGAGAATATTGCAGCAGAAACAAGTAGAGTCTTTGGTAAGACACACATGTAGGAAAAAGTACTACATTTACTGAAACAATTTGGTTGGACCACTTTGCATGCTTCTGGATACTCTGTAGTCAGTATGGATATAGAGAAGATGGAGAACACGTTCCCTAAAGAACCACCTTCCATAAAAATATAGGTTAGGTAGGTGGGGGAATGACATCCATGTTGGTATAAACACATGTATCTCGTGTCTGTGAATACAAATGAACCTGTTAGTCATGTAGCTAGAAAATAGCGCAGCCCCTAGGGCAGAAGGACTGAGGTCAACAGTGAGGTACTGCCAAATTTCTGTCAAGAGGTGCTCTCAGAAATGTTCAGCCTTTCAAAATATTTTTTTTCTTCCTAAGATATTGGCTAGCAATACATTTTGATTTGAAAAAAGCACAGCTGGATTTTGCAAGTAGGCACAGACCAGAAAAAGGCACAGAACTCAGGCAAATGCCCATTCTATCAACCTTTCCTATAAATGCAGCACATTACGTGTTTTCTGTTTGATAGTTATTTCCAATGAATATTATGTATGAGAGCAAGATGATAAAAGAGGCTCCTACAAATATTGTTAGAAAACCCTAAGTAACCAAGGCCTCATGTTGCACCAAATTTTTAGTTATGTCCTCTTGAGAATGTATTATATCATGAAAAAGTGACTAACAGGCTTCACTTACCAGGTTTATTTGAATTTATTTGCTGCTCTTACTTATCACTACTGATGACCTTACTGAGAGAAAACTGTGCATTGGGAAGTGCTGATGTAAACCATTTGTTCAAGAAAATGCAAGCAAGGTGCTGATGCACAGCAAAGTTGAGGGTAGCTTTCTTTAGATAATGATCTGTTTCTGGGTTAGTGGGAAATTGTTAAGTTGTTAGATCTGGAGCATCTCTCTTGTGGGTTTTGGATGAACTAGGTTCAGAAGTAATTGGCAGCACATTTGATCAAACAGCCCTTATAAATGAGCCTTACTAAAGCAATTCCACCTAATAAAGTCAAAGTAATAGCTTGTGTAAAAAGATCATCTGCAGCATCAGGCGCTACACTGACCACTGGCAATCTGGATCTGGTTCTAATTAACCATGAGGCTGATTTCCCTCTAGTATAATCCTGCTGAATTGGACAGAGTTGTGTTTGATCTAAGTAATAAAAATGGGAGATGGGAATGAGGTCTCAGGATTGGAGAACACAAGACGCTTTTATGCTGCAGTTTCTTTTTACTGTCCTAAACTCTACCCCTCAAAACTGTTTCTCTTTCCCATTGGACCACTTCACAGGAAAGAACTAAGGGAAGAATTTAATAGCCAGGTTCTTGATTTTGATTAGAAGAAGCATCTTCAGTGACCACACAGCAGATTTCCCCTGTAGATGCCAAGCCTGTCAGGTTTGTCTGTTGGATCAGTCCTCCATTAAGCCTTGGTCTTCTGTACAGATAAATGGGGAGAACAGCGGATGCTTCAAAAGACAGATGCTGCAACAGGATTGATGCAGTAAAATGTCTGCATCTGTCAACCCCCAGTCTGTTTTTCAGGTTGGGGGGATTGTAGAAGTCAACTACTACTGTGTTGTGTTTTTTTTTCAAATTTGTATATTAAGAAATAATATCCCTAAAGGGTAATAATTCATTTAATCCCGGTTGCCTATAAGTACCATAGGACCTTGCATCACTTGTTTTAGTCTCTTTTGCTGAAAAGTACCTTCCCCTTTGAGTGACAGCCATGATAGAAGGCAGGAAGACATTATTGCAAACAAGATCTTTGCAGTCAGTGCATTCTTGTAGAGGAAAGTATAAAATACGATAACTTATCAGGGAGTAAACTCTTAATACTGGAGAAATGAAAAGTGTACTACTTCTACCATTGTCTGAGAAAAGCTGTTTGTAAAGTGAGTTACTTTGCAGTGCAGTTGCAATGCCACGTATTTCTGAGGTGTGGGCAAAGACTTGCTTCTTTTGTGGCTCTACCTGGAATGGTGAAATTGGTCCGAGATTGATAGATTATATGGTACTATGCCACAGTGTGTATGTGTGGTATTTCCTCTACTATTGTGTCATTAGGTCCACAGATTATGCTGCGATATATAATATTTAGTTTGCTAAATAAATTTTACTAAGCAAATTTCATACCAGTAGCTCATTCTCTATCAAACAGGAGTCACTGCTTTTTATTATTTGCAATTAGCCAGCTCCTGTTTGAAGAAACTTGAAAAGACTAGGCTGTGTAGCTTCTACATTTTTTTTTTCCTTTAAAGTGACAATATAGTAGAAAATTCAAAACAGGCATTTGCATGTAGAGGAAAAGTTTGAAACTGGGGATGTTCAATAGAAACAGGAGTGTATGAAACACATTTAATGGTATTCCAGATAGAGCCGCATGAGCAGGGTAAAAAAATTAATAAGGATGCAAATATGTGGGAGTTTGAGTTGAGAACTAGATATGGCAGTGGCAAAAATATGTCATCATCTCCCACTTCCTGCACAGTTCTCTGACCACAACTTTGCATCATTGTCAACTCTTCTTCCTCCGCTTTCCTTTGCGTTTGCAATGAGGTAACCACCGTTGCCGTAGTTCTGACTTTATAGTTGTCTGAGATGTTTAACAAATCAGAATACTTTGGAAAGGTGAGGACCTCCTTGTGAAGTGGCTGAATAACAGCAGAACCTGGAGAAGACCAGGGCATCTTGTTTACTTAGGCTGCTTATGCACAACATCTAAGTGCCCAACAGACTCCCGGGCAAAGAGTGAAACTCCACAGCATTTTACTTGGAAATCGCTTTCTCTGACATAGGTACATAATTTCTGATGTAAGTCATTAACTTATGTGTCAAAGAGGCATTCTAGACTTCTCACCAAGTCGTGTTGTTTTACAAGTGTGGCATTAAGGGCAAAAATTATAGCTTGCATGGCTTTTCAATATTGCCTGAAGTGACCAGAACTTCTTACTTCAAGGATTTAAACTATATTCTGATTAGTTTAACAGAATTCAATGTAGTTTTGTTGAATTTATTAAAGCTGACAATCCACTACTCACTTGTGTAAAGGACAAAAATATTTAGTTTTAATAGTAAAAATAATAAATAAGCTATGAGACACCTTGGCAGCTGAAGGAAGCTTGCTTATCATACTAATCGTGTTAGAGACACCGTTCCACATTGCATTAAGCTTATAAATTAAAAGCAGACATAAAATAAAGTCCAGTGAAGTGTAACTGAAAAGCAATGCATTTACAGTAGCCACATTTACTTTCCCAGCAGTTAATTTATAGGCATTTTATTTTCAAAGTGACTAATGCTTACTTAATTAGAGTGATTTACTTCTCTTCTACCTCTTTGGAACAGCTCAGGTGCCTGGGGTTGAAACACTTACAGAAGATATTGATGAATTTCAGAGTGCCTCTCAAGTGGCAGGATCTGTAAGTATCTTCCCTTATGGATAATCCTGTAAGTTTTAAAAATAGTTCGATAAAAATTACATTTTGCATAAAGGTAAAAGTTGTGCTTAACAGCACTGTTATCCTAGAGAGAAGAAAACTTAATATACCTAACCTAACTGAATTTTCAGTTCTCTGGCTGTTTTAATCTTTTCAGTCTAGGAAGGGTGATATTTTGAAGTAAATTTTTATAATCTCATAGAAAACCATATGTTGTTGGATTTACATGTATAGTTCCCTCTGAAACTGCAGTCATTTTATACCGTGTCTGTATGTTCTTAAAGGTTAGTCAAATATGCATTTTACTAGATAATACTCAATTTTACAAAATTAAGAGAATGAAATAATGGAATCTATAAATTTCATTATGAAATATGACATTATAATATCTCAACTATAATTTAGCTTTTTGGTAATATTTACTTGGAAACTAATCAACAAGACGTGTCTATCTAAAATGTATGGTTAATTTATATACATTTTTTTAAAGAATGCAATATTATGCTTGGTAGTATTTTCATCAGTTCTTTTATTTTGAAATGTAAGAAAATCCTTCCAGATTTGGGGTTTGCAGAAGATGTAATGAGCAATCAAATAATTTTTTCTGAAGTTATGTAATCTGAATTTTGGCACTACTTGTATTGCTTCAGAAATTTGAATATAGGTTAAGGGAGGGATTGCTTTTTTTCTAAGGCAAATAATGATCATTGTCTTTATTAGCAAAATCTTGCTGTAGAAATGCACAGCCTTGCACTGAGTATTTTTAGATAGGTGCTCTGGGTGTGCATGGTTATGAACAGGCAGACGATATGTACGTGTGTCATTTAATGCTTTGTGAGTTCTATTGCTATTTCAGAATTATTAATATTTGCTAGTTGCTATTGCTTATTCAGAATAATTGTTCATAATTGTTATTCAGGATAATATTCAGCTATCCAACACTGTTTGACTGTAGCTGTACCTTCTCAGGACAGGAAAAAAAAAGGATACAACTGTTGTTGTTGCCTTTTAGGGCTCTTAAGGAATAGGAATTCTGTTCTGTGGTCCCCTAGTAACTTTCAGTACAAGTTATTATTTGACGATCTTGACCTATAAAATACAGAGGTAAGACTGAGGTTCCTCGTAGGAAGGCTGTGAAGATAATGCATTCTTACAATGGATTCCCACAAATCCTTCAAAACAGTATGAAATAACAGCTGTAAAATTACTTCAGAATTGGTACCAAAATACATTCTCGTGACTTGAAATGATTTTCAGATATTATCGGAGATACGAGATACTATATGAGATACAAGGCGAGGGAAGAATAGAATAAATATGATGTTGATCAGACATTTCCCATAAATTGGACAAATTGGTTCATGGCATTCACTCAAATGTGCATATTACATGTAAAAATTCCTGATCTGGTTCAAGGTGTGCCATGTTTAATACTGGTACTGCATCCCAATAGGGTAATTTGAGTCTGTTGCTAGTTAAATGGATCATTACCATAAATTTCTCTCTACTTGTATATATTTGACAAATTTTATTTCAGAGTGCCTTGGCCTTCAGAGAAGTGTTTTAAGAAAAATTGTGGGATAAAGCAGCAAGAATTACGCATAAGGATCTTTAGAAAAGAGCTGTGTGGGTTCTTTTTTCATGTCCTGTCTATAAATCCACACGTAAGATCTGTGATGTGGACACTAAAGAAATCTGGATGCCAGTACTTATAAGAGAGAGGCAGCATCTATGTCTATAACGTGGTTCATGTAATTTATACTATGGCTACATTATTATTTTCTTGTAACATTGAATATGTTTACTGTTCAATTTCTGAAGAATCTGGAAAATTTTGTAATTCGGACCTTTTTCCCTTTAAACCTTTTTTAATAGAATCTTTTGCTACGCTTTATTTTTGGCAAAGAGAGCTGATATTTGAAAAATCGAGAACTTAGATTTTCAAGTGCTGCTGCACAATCCCAAGCGAGGTGGACGGAGCGAATAAACGAATAAAGCTAGGGAAAAGCAGTTTGAAGTATTTACAGGAATCACCACTCTTCCCAAGTGTTTTGCAAGGATCCAAAGTGGAAGCAAGCATTCAAAAGGTCCTTAGAAATGCTAGTTTACCGCAGGGCTCATTTTCTGACAAATATTTAATGTAACAAAAAGTGCTAGGCAAAATGGATAGCGGTTTTTTTGGGGGGGATGTTTGCAGTGTGCTTAACTCAGAGTCCTCTTTTACTTTACATTTATGTAAATAAGTTTTATAAATATTTGGCTAGCAAGCTTTAAGAAAACAAAGAAGCGATACTTGGAAAAAATGAGGTAGGCTAGAATTCTGACAGAAATAGAAAAGTAAGGTATCAGGAGAAGTTACTAAATTTACACTGACTAACAGAAAGAAAAGAGGGCACATTCACTGGGCAATTCACATTGAGTAGCCTTTGCCTCCCCTCCAAGTTGCTTCTTTTACCACCTGGATCTAACAGGAATGTGCTTATTGGGTTTCTTTATGTGAGTCTTTGCCTTCACTCACCTTGTCTTGCACATAAAAAGGTATATTTTTAAATAACCATGTAAACCAAAACAATCCAAGTGTAACAGAAACTGGGGAAAACAAAACAAAACAAATGGTTGTTCAAGTACAAAAGGCACTTCTGCATGAATTTGCCTTGGGTTTTTGTGGGAAAAATACTCTAATGAATTGTTTTATAAAGGTGTTTTGTTTTAAATGAATTTTATTCTGTTTTTTCCTACTGTTTTGAAAATTTTCAGTTGCTTTCCTAGAAGGAATACACACACATGGATTTTTGGTGATAAATACAGAAATTCCTCAACGGTAATTCAATTTGTGAAATGACTTGAGGCTTCATGCACAGGGAAAAATTAAGCTTTTAATTCTTGCTATCAATATATGTTGAATGCGTCCATATCCCAGTGATATATGATTTAAATTGTAATTGTTAGAAATTTTCTTAGCTTTTCCCACTATTTTCCCTGGAAACAATGCTGAGAAGTAACATAATTACTTGTACAAGTTTGAGTATAATCGACAGCCAAATATGTCTATTTAAGATATTTAAGCTATTCAGCAAAGAAAAGGTAGGTTATACATAGAAAGCTAAGCGGGGTTTTCTTTCTTATGGTATTGTCTCCTGAAGTTACCAATAAAATTTGCACTTGATTGGCTAAGCTATGGTAGCAGAAAAAGTTCAATCAAAATGAGTTACATATATTTACATCTTGCCAGGAACTCACCAATTAACTGGGTTTCACCTCCTCTCCCTCTTTTCATTTTGATCATGCGATTCAGGTAGTCTTTAAAAATGAGAAAGCGCTTTCTCTTGTGAGGTGGGGACTGTTCCCACACCTGAAAAGAGATTGTGCGTGTGCAAGGATGTGCACTTGAGTGCCCAAGTGGTTTACTCTCAAGCAGGCCAAAATGACATAGAAGTATAATGCTGCATTGTTTGCTAACGCTTTTTATGGTCAGCACGAGAGAGTAATTCATTTTCTGATGATCACTTGATTTCCAGATGATGCTGTGGTCATTTGGAGGCCCTTTTCTTATTCGTAGCTATTCTGAAATGTTGCATGTCTATAGAACTCCCCAGGTGTCAGTGGGTTTTACACAGCCCATGTCAAGTGGTGAGATCAAGGCATGTAAAGTCAAAGAAAGGCATGAACTTAATGGATGGACCACTTGGTGGATCAAGAACTGGCTGGACAGCCACACTCAAAGGGTTGCGGTCAACCGCTCAATGTCCAAGCAGAAGCCAGTAACGAGTGGTGTCCCTCAGGGGTCAGTACTGGGACCAGTGCTGTGTATCATCTTTGTTGGCAACATGGACAGTGGGATTGAGTGCACCCTCAGCAAGTTTGCTGAAGACACCAGGCTGTGTGGCACGGTTGACACGCTGGAGGGAAGGGATGCCATCCAGAGGAATCTGGACAGGCTTGAGAGGTGGGCCTGTGCAAACTTCATGAAGTTCAATCAGCACAAGTGCAAGGTCCTGCACCTGGGTCATGGCAATCCCAGTCACAAATACAGGCTGGGCAGAGCATGGACTGAGAGCAGCTCTGAGAAGGACTGGGGGGTGTTGGTGGACAAGAAGCTCAACGTGGGCCGGCCAGAAACTGGGGAAAACAAAACAAAACAAATGGTTGTTCAAGTACAAAAGGCACTTCTGCATGAATTTGCCTTGGGTTTTTGTGGGAAAAATACTCTAATGAATTGTTTTATAAAGGTGTTTTGTTTTAAATGAATTTTATTCTGTTTTTTCCTACTGTTTTGAAAATTTTCAGTTGCTTTCCTAGAAGGAATACACACACATGGATTTTTGGTGATAAATACAGAAATTCCTCAACGGTAATTCAATTTGTGAAATGACTTGAGGCTTCATGCACAGGGAAAAATTAAGCTTTTAATTCTTGCTATCAATATATGTTGAATGCGTCCATATCCCAGTGATATATGATTTAAATTGTAATTGTTAGAAATTTTCTTAGCTTTTCCCACTATTTTCCCTGGAAACAATGCTGAGAAGTAACATAATTACTTGTACAAGTTTGAGTATAATCGACAGCTCTAAAACACCCGATCTCAGGTATTTAACTAAATCCATAAATTAATTACTGAATTGTGGTCACTATTGAGCATTTAGAAGGTTAGTCATTAAAATGAGTATTTTAAGGTTCCACTGCCACATCAGAAACAATAGCAGTGTGCCTGTGAGGTAGTATGAAATATAAAAATCATATCTGTATATTATACCCAAAAAATTAGTGTGTTCTGATACAAACGTTTTCCAGTCCAGGTTGACTTTTTTAAGTATCTGGAAATTCAGGCACATAAAGTTAAAATTTTAAATTTTAAATCTTCTGTAAAATTAATTAAAACAGCTAATATTAGATTAGTGCAACTCTTCCACAGCTAGTCCAAAAAACCCTGCAAACGTGTAAGTTTAATTACTATTAGCTAAATTAACAATACAAGAGAACGGAAGAACATATTATCAAGGTTCTTGGGAAATATGTGGTATTTCCTGCAAGAAGATAAGCAAGTAGTTTGAATTACATACCTTGAACCTCTTTGGTTGGGACCTCCTCTATGTAAATAGCATTTTGTACATACAGCTGCAAAATTATTATTTCTTACTTTTAAAATTCTCTTTGACTTTGGAGAGCACCTGAAGTACTAAAAACTCTTTTTTCCCACTGCTTACCTGCTGTTATTCTTTTTTCTGATATCATGTTGCATATTGCAAAAATTGAAGCCCCTGCTGGGTGCTTGCCAGACCCCTGTGATGCATCTCCCTGCCCGCATCCCCAGGGATAAGGACCACTTCCAGAAAGGCTCCTGCTCCTCACAAATTGAGTTTATCAGCCCCCCCGGCAGGCATTGCACACAGTGTGTGGTTAGTGCTTCCAAAGAGACCTTTCTCAGAACAGACAGAGGCACAGATGTTTTCTGGAGTGAAAATACTCTGATTTGAAAATATTTAATCCTCTAAAATTTAATTTTAAATTGACAGAATTTTCTGAACTTTAAAAAGAAAATATAAAAAAAGATCAATGACTGCCTTGCTTTTATTTGTCTGAAATTTTGTTTTCTTGGGCATGACAAATCCAAAAATAACAGTAAATAAAACAGGACTGAAGGTTAGAAAAAAATTATTTTAGTCACATCTCAGAAACTGAAACAAATGTGATTCCCAAGTGCCCACATATTTCCCCTTTCCCTCTTGCTTGTAAACAGAAAAACTATGTGCAAGTTAACTCGAACTACCATTTTTTCAGTGTAAGGTTTAGTGTAAAATGTGCTGGCTGAGAGCCATGGGAAGCAAAAAGCTTGTAATTTCAATTACATGGCATTTCAAGTAGAACACGCTCTAATGTGGAAGGTGGGGATTAGAGGTGGCTGCCAATATTGCAGCAGAGCTCTGAAACTGTTTATTATTTTTACAGTACCAAAAAAGCCCATGTTGACTAGCACAGTCCCCGAACAGACCACGGAGGCTGAAAGTTTATACATTTGGGGAACTCTTACCGAAAATGCGTGTTGTGTGAAGATTCTTCAAACAAAATATTGCATAAAAAGTTCCACTGCCTGAATAACAAACATGCTTGCCGGCCGTTTGGTGAGAATGGAAGGGATACTTGCAAACGAATTGTTCAATAAAGGGGATTTTTTTTAATATTTGGAGGGATCTCTGTCAAATATGTCTATTTAAGATATTTAAGCTATTCAGCAAAGAAAAGGTAGGTTATACATAGAAAGCTAAGCGGGGTTTTCTTTCTTATGGTATTGTCTCCTGAAGTTACCAATAAAATTTGCACTTGATTGGCTAAGCTATGGTAGCAGAAAAAGTTCAATCAAAATGAGTTACATATATTTACATCTTGCCAGGAACTCACCAATTAACTGGGTTTCACCTCCTCTCCCTCTTTTCATTTTGATCATGCGATTCAGGTAGTCTTTAAAAATGAGAAAGCGCTTTCTCTTGTGAGGTGGGGACTGTTCCCACACCTGAAAAGAGATTGTGCGTGTGCAAGGATGTGCACTTGAGTGCCCAAGTGGTTTACTCTCAAGCAGGCCAAAATGACATAGAAGTATAATGCTGCATTGTTTGCTAACGCTTTTTATGGTCAGCACGAGAGAGTAATTCATTTTCTGATGATCACTTGATTTCCAGATGATGCTGTGGTCATTTGGAGGCCCTTTTCTTATTCGTAGCTATTCTGAAATGTTGCATGTCTATAGAACTCCCCAGGTGTCAGTGGGTTTTACACAGCCCATGTCAAGTGGTGAGATCAAGGCATGTAAAGTCAAAGAAAGGCATGAACTTAATGGATGGACCACTTGGTGGATCAAGAACTGGCTGGACAGCCACACTCAAAGGGTTGCGGTCAACCGCTCAATGTCCAAGCAGAAGCCAGTAACGAGTGGTGTCCCTCAGGGGTCAGTACTGGGACCAGTGCTGTGTATCATCTTTGTTGGCAACATGGACAGTGGGATTGAGTGCACCCTCAGCAAGTTTGCTGAAGACACCAGGCTGTGTGGCACGGTTGACACGCTGGAGGGAAGGGATGCCATCCAGAGGAATCTGGACAGGCTTGAGAGGTGGGCCTGTGCAAACTTCATGAAGTTCAATCAGCACAAGTGCAAGGTCCTGCACCTGGGTCATGGCAATCCCAGTCACAAATACAGGTTGGGCGGAGAATGGCTGGAGAGCAGCCCTGAGGAGAAGGACTTGGGAGTGCTCATGGATGAGAAGCTCAACATGAGCTGGTAATGTGTGCTGGCAGCCCAGAAAGCCAACCGCATGCTGGGCTGAATCAAGAGAAGTGTGGCCAGCAGATCGAGGGAGCACTGTGTCCAGCTCTGGAATTCCCAACAGAACAGAAGGACATAGACCTGTTAAAATGGGTCTAGAGGAGGGCCACAAAGATGATCAGAGTGCTGGAGCACCTCTCCTGTGAAGACAGGCTGAGAGAGTTAGGGTTGTTCAGCCTGGAGAAGGGAAGGCTCCAGGAAGATGTTAGAGCCCCTTCCAGTACCTGAAGGGGACGTACAGGAGAGATGGGGAAGGACTCTTTATGAGGGAGTGGAGTGATAGGACGAAGGGTAACAGTTTTAAACCAAAAGAGGGGAGATTCAGATTAGATCTCAGGAAGAAATTCTTTCCTGTGAGGGTAGTGAGGCACAGGAACAGGTTGCCCAGAGAAGCTGTGGCTGCCCCATCCCTGGAGGTGTTCAGGGCCAGGCTGGATGGGGCTTGGAGCAATCTTGACTAGTGGGAGGTGTTGGAGCTAGGTGAACTTTAAGATCCCTTCCAAGTCGAACCATTCTACGATTCTATTCCATGATTCACATCTGCACTGGCTTTTTTTAGGGATAAAAGCTATACTGATATATGCTGTCAAACTAACACTGTGTTGCAGATGGAAGCACATACAGTGATATTGGAAAAACTTCCTTATTCTTATTAATTACCTCCTTAATTGTATTTCTGTTCCACTGTGGCATTCTCAGGAAGATATGGTATTTTCCAGAAGTTCAGGGAACCAGTGATGGGAGACATTACCTTTGGCTTTACTGTTTGTAATTTTTTATTTTAGCAGTAATTTGGCTAAGTGATCTAAGTAAAGAAAGCATTAATGAATGTATTGTATGTGAAGAAATTAGGATGATATGTAAAGAAAGCCACTTTGTTGATCGTAAAGGCTGACAAATGTATCCTGAGGGCTTTGTTTGAACATATTTCTGGCACAAAGAGGCATTGCCTCACCTTCAAAGTTTGAAGGTGATGAACAGGGCCCAGAACTGTTTCTACAAGTTAGAAAGACAAGGATGTCTTTCAGGAACATCCTCATGTTTAGATCTTCTTGGTCTTGTTAATGTAAATTGGCCATTTATAAATGTTGTGATGATATTTATAAAGCTGAATGGATGATCAAGGGCAATTGTAGTTTGGAAGATGCTGAAGGGATTGGAAGGACTTCTATGCACATATTTCATACATATATGCTATATTTTTCAACTACATTCAGTCTACTGTCATTATCATTAAAGTCCAAGTTAACTGACATTAGTGTTTTATCTCTGCAATTCCTGGCCAGTAGACAAAGGATAGGGTTTGGTGAAGTGGAATAAAGAAGGTTTAAAGAAATGACTTGCAAGCCTGAATCTCTTTCTTAAATGACATATCTGAAGTGCTGCCATTCATCTAGTGGAGAGAAGGGGCACCAGCGAATTCTGCTGGAGCTCTACAAATCCATTTTTCCTTGCGTTTGAACTGACAGGCTTCCAAAGCCTCCTTGATAACATCCCCTACTTTCAGCTTGTGCTTATCTTTTAGGAAAAAAGCTGTTGCATAAATTGCGTGCCAGAGGACTTCTGTCTGTGTTTATGCATTATTCACATAGATGAACTCATAGTTTCAAAGTACTTTAAAATTTTTTTTGATATTCAGTATTATTTAGATATATAGAAAAAAACTTTATGTGAGCCTGCCTTCAAAAATGTTGTTGGTTATAGCCCTGAAATATCTAGCTTCAGAGAAGGAATAAAAAGTGGTTATACTAAAGTTTTAATGTCTTAAAAAAATCTTAAACCTTTTTTTTTTCCCAGATCATTATTACTTTCTATCTAGTAAGTGCTTAATTGTAAGGCACTATTATAAGCACATAATTTATCATTAAATTAAATTGCTAATCTTAAATATCACATCTTCTGTAACTAGTATTGTAATACTGCTGTGGTATTTTGTGAAGCTATTGTCTGACAAAATGCCATAAGCTTATGATGTTACATAGAACAGAAAAATACACAGGAAGAGTTACAAAATTCAGAGAAAAGATTTGTCCAAAGTTACCTCAATAATTTCACAGCGTGTTGGAACTGTGTACCTGAAAGGGAGTTTGAACATACAATTACAATATGTAATGGTAGAGACTGCATATATGTAAACATGCTTGGTTTTAATTATATACAAGATTAATATTTGTTCTTAGATAGGATTTATACATCTGTGCTACATCTAGACCTGAACACAAACTCTTTATGTCTTTGTAGCTGTGTCTTAACAGAATGGAGGCAGACACAAATGTTTATTAAATACCTGTGTGTACCTGCCTTTGTGTTCCCTTATATGCTTATACTCAGGCATATCTATGTTTTACATGAACTTCTGTAAGATTTTAAAACCTATATTGAAATATACAAAGATATTGCTGATGTTTGATGATGTTTGGGATGTGGAGTCTCCCAATTGCAAGTGATTTAATTTAAACATTAGTCATATTTTTATAAACATCTAAAGCCCTATCATGATTACTGCCATTAAAGAACCATTTTTCTCCATTTGTCTTAGATTCTACTACAGGCAGTAGGGAGCTGACTTTATACAGTCACCGTAGTTGTATGTGCTTAAAGGAACGAGGTACAGAAAGGAAAAGGCAGAATGTAAGGAGAAACAGTAGAGGTTTGTAGAAGAGAAAAATAACTCCATTTCATTTCCAGAAAATAGGACATAGAGAATGAAACCTTTTCACCAGGCTAACATTTGGAACTCTGTGTTTTCAGGGGTTAGGGAGGTATAATACCCATATGTATAACCCATAATAATTTGCTTATGATAAACTTGAATAGTCAGAGTTAAGAATATTGGAAGAGCAGTTTGGTTTCAAGTATTATCATAGACCACAAACTAGTTTTTATTCCATATTTCATCAGAGTTGTATTTGTGCATGAAATTGTATATTCAAAAGGGATTCATCCTTATAACCTTGGGGATTTTTTCCCCTGTAGTCATGATTGAAGTCCTGCTGTTTTTTCCCCCCTTATGAAAATATACACTATATAATGTATATAAAAAAGACCTTTTTCTACCATAAAAGTCTGGGAACGAGAGTATATTTAAAAACAGATTGAAAATTAAAATATTAGAGTTTTGGTACAGGCTCTATTCCCCCTTCCCATCTTTTATTTAGTTTTGTTTATTTTAGAGGAACTGTTCACAGCATAAAATGTTCTTCCATCTAGAGGTGGGTATTGGGTAACTAATATCTATTAGAGCAATAAACATTTAGACATGTAATTTAATACAGATTAATATTCTGTAGTGACCTCAACAAGCCAGTTTATGATTTGGATGGAGAATTCACAGTGAGGACTGGAGTGACAAATGCTCTGAATCTCTTGGAGGAAGAGGTGAATCAGGCCTAGTGATACATCTGAAATAAATGTGTTTGCAGGATCAGATCCTCTTCTGGGTAATTTACTGTTTTATTCAGCTGTTCCTGTGTATTTACCTGGGATTAAATATAGGTAACTTTAACCAGAGCAGTACTAGTGTAGAAAACAATTGACAAATCCAAACATGTCATTAGTATTCTAAAAGTGTTGTGAGTTAATAACAACAGAATTATCTGCAGCTTCAAACTATTTTGTATGCTGGTAAATATATCCAGGCTTTTTTATATATGAATGTGCAGCACTACAGTGTGACTATTGCTTTATAAATATGAATCTGTGTTAATGCATTTTAAAGATATATGGTTCACAATGATCAGTTGTATACATGACAAAAAAGACACTGAGGTGCTGGAGCGGGTCCAGAGAAGGGCAACGGAGCTGGTGAGGGGTCTGGAGCACAAGTCTTGTGAGGAGCAGCTGAGGGAGCTGGGGGTGTTCAGCCTGGAGAAAAGGAGGCTGAGGGGAGACCTTCTCGCTCTCTCCAACTCCCTGAAAGGAGGGTGTAGCCAGGGGGGGTCGGGCTCTTCTCCCAAGGAACAGGCCATGGGACAAGAGGAAACGGCCTCAAGTTGCACCAGGGGAGGTTCAGATTGGAGATTAGGAACAATTTTTACACTGAAAGGGTTATTAAGATTTGGAATGGGCTGCCCAGGGAAGTGGTGGGGTCACTGTCCCTGGAGGTATTTAAGAGATGGGCAGCCATAGTGCTTAGAGACGTGGTTTAGTGATGTGTTTTGTCAGTGTTGGGTTGGTGGTTGGATTAGATGATCTGAAAGGTCCCTCCCAACCCAGGCAATTCTATGATTCTATACAAAGCAGTGTTTATTTGGAACAGATTAAAAATGATATAAAATATATTTCATGTAACATTTTACTTCTGTAGAATTATGCTTACTTTTCCTTAAAAATGAAGTCAGCTACTGTGTTTTGTTTAGTGTTTTTGGTTAAAGCAAATTGTTTGTGAATCGAGATGATATCAAACCTGTATTTTCGTGTTCATCCTTTGAGCTGTGATGCTCTGATGCACCTTTCCCTATGACATGAGTGTCCATCCAGGAAAATACCATTATCTGGTCTGGTGGGAGGTGTCCCTGACCATGGCAGGGGGTTGGAACTCGATGATCTTTAAGGTTCCTTCTAACCCAAACCATTCTATGGTTCTGCAGCAACCCACGTGTCTGCTGGTGACACCGTTCCAGCCCAGCAGAACCCTGTAGCAGTGGAGCCCTCTGTGCTTTCCTTGAAAGTTTGGGTCTCCCTCCTCAATCATTCTTCTCCCTGAAATTGCATCAGCTTAATGTCTTTGAAACTGTGGCCTCTCTCTAAATTTGTTTGACATTTACCAAAAGATTAAGAAATTGGTAAGAGGGGAATGACAAATCCACAAAACCCCTTTAACTACAGATGAAATGTGTTGGTGAGGTAATAATACAGAATTTATTTCAGATAAGTTGTTAAGAATGCTTTAATTAATGTTTTTGTTTGTTGTTTTTATGACCAAATGTTGCACACTCGGTCAAATATTTTTTGCTTCTTTCAAATAAGCACTGAAAAGACAAGTTTACCTCATATTATATTTTAAAACCATTTCTTGAAACTGGTGCTTGGTTTTTATTCTATAGAAGATTAATATTTGTTCTTAGATAGAATTTATACATCTGTGCTACATCTAGACCTGAACACAAACTCTTTATGTCTTTGTAGCTGTGTCTTATTATATTTTAAAACCATTTCTTGAAACTGTATTGAGTGGCTTCCAGAGAATGGAGATAATTTTGAATACCTCAGTGCTCAACAGTGAAGCGACTGGGGAGGTGTTTGCTGGCATCCCTTCCAAACTGCTGTGTTGCCCTGATGATTTAGTTGCTGTTCCTGAAAGGAATACTTCTTGCAGTGATAAAACAGCACTGGCAATTTTGATTAGGAAGTTCTGTGATATTCTCAGAAGCGCTGCTTTGCAGAGATATGGTGCCAAGTGTTATGGTAATTTAAAGTAAGTGCAACCCCCACTAAGTAACTGGAACCGTACAGAGTGGAAATCATGGAAGAATTTGTCCTGGTACGATGTCTCAGCATGGAACAAGAGCTTGCATGAAGGTATATATTTGAAGTCTTTTAGAACTGTTGATTTTAAGTAATGTCTGTTATTCATGTTATTTAAGGTAAGACATGATATTTTATAATTCACATAATGTTATATATTCTACATAAAAAGCACCAGATTCACTCTTCTAAATGAGGACATAAATATTTTTTTTAATTTTTTCACATGTACATGTGAAACCAGATTAAAAGTATTCCCTTTTCTTTTTATCTGTGTCAGTCTCAAACAGTTTGGACTCTGGATGCCATGGATGTCAGACCTGGAGGTTCCCCAAGGCAGAACCTCTTAAAGGACTCCTTAGCAGCAAAAGAACTTCAGACCATGGAAAAACACCTGGCTGGTATGTATGGTAGCATGGGATCATAAACTGTCCAGCACTGCTCACCCAGCCAGCTCTGCTGATATTCAGATGAATGAATATCTAAATATGAATATCTGCTGATATTCAGACGAAGGAAAAAATGATGTGTCTCATGTGCTGATGAAAACAGATAAGAACTTTAAAATTCCCTTTTTCCTCATTGAGGAGAAACAGCACAATTGCTGTTGTGTTTGTAGAGGTAATGAACTTTGCTGTAATCACAGTAAATACGGTAATTAAACGGTAATTAAACTGTGTTAAATATACTGCAGTCTGGCAGCTCAAAAATGCACCTCTTTTTGTTTTCCCATCTCACCAAGACACGTGATGAGGAGGGACTGATGCTTCACCTGCAGTTGTGTAGTCTTTAGGAGAGGCCACAGTGGACCTTTAGGGTGAGAATAGATCACTTTGCAGGAAAAGCCCATCTTGTTCCTGAGACTTCTGATTAAGTGAAGTCTGTTGACTTGCATGCAGTGGAACATCTGCACCTCTTTGATGGAGTAACCATTTCTAAAAGGTCAAACAAAAAAGCCCTTTTTTTTTCAGTGAAAATGTGTTTCAGAGCTCTATATAAACTGAAAATGTGAAAATGTGTTTCAGAGCTCTATATAAACTAACAAGGGATATCCTAGGTCTGAAATTTATTCTTTGCAATCAATATTTTCTTATCTTCAGCTTTAGTCATAAGGTGTGACAGACCTATAGGATGGTAGTCCTATATTATGCATGTTATTTATCATATGGTGAAAACTGCACCTCATGGGCCAACTCTATGAAAGGTGGAGGGAGAAATGAATTTTATCTGACCCTTCTTTCAAGTAATTTGGAGATTGAGGTAGAGAAGTTAGCACTTTCAGTGTGATCTTCTGAAAGACTTTGGACATTTATGCTACCAATAATATTGGTGTGAAAGGTTTGGGAGCTGTATCCTCCATAGAGAGAGGTAGAGCTCTTGCACTTCTCTCCAAGGGCTGTGGCAGTTGGGGTCAAGGGAGAAGACAAAGCTGTGAACACAATGAAGGAAGCACCTTAGAAAAAGTTTTTGCTTGGAATGGAACAAGAACTGAAAATGATGATATCTACAAATTAAGACATTTTGTTTCTGACAACAGAGATACTGTCATTCCATTTTTTTGGACAGGTTCAAGTCACTGTAGCTATTAGAGGTGTAGCCACTGCCAAACTAAACTGAAATCCATGAGCCCTCTCTCCAAGGTGAAGCTGCCAGGAACATCTAGTAGGAAGCAGGAGACCAGTGGGCCGAGCTGTGCTCAGCAGGGTTCTGGGGTGTAGCAAGGACCTGAACACCCCAGAGACACTCGCCTTCCCATGCTGTTGTTGCTCAGGAGGGGTCTGCTGAAGATGGCTCTACTTTGATTCATGTCCTAACTGGTCACGCTTCCATGGTTGTACAAGCTGTTCTTGTCTGCAGTGTGCTCTGAAACATGCAGTGCCTTTAGATCTCTCTTGACAAAGCTGACAGCAGCACTATATTCAACAGAATATGGAATTTTAAGTACTTAATTGACCATAAGCTAACTAGCTACATTCGCTTAGTCTCTGAGGTTCAGTCTGTTGTTGTGTGACCTACAAGGTCTTCTCTCTCACATCAATGCTGCTGTTGTCATTTGGCCTTGGGCCCGTTATTTCAGTAGCACTGTAACATGGGGTTCACTCGTTCTGCCATTCAGTAATTTTTGTCTGCCTGAGAAATTCACAAGAAAAAAGCCCAATTATTAGACATTGGACTCTTGTATTCCTAATAATTCATGTCCTATTATAACACCAGTGCTTTTTGAGACAATTATCGCCCTCACAGACAACCATAACGGAATTTCCATGAAGAATCAGCTCAGATAATAATGCTGTGTTTTTGGTTAGCCTTATTTGTCTCATACTTGTGCAGAAGTTCAAGTGTCTCTGATAGCAGCAAGTCTCCTCGTTTCAGTTCTCTTACCATCAGTTCTACCCGACACTAGGAGGTCATTCAGGTGCCCGAATTATGACTTGGGTTGCCTGTGTGATGATGAAATGTGGTCCCCTGCCTCAGATACAGCTTCTTAAGGATCCTAACTTTCTCTTAGGGACTACCTGCTGGATGAGACTCGCCCCTGACATAAGGCACAATTTGGTGCCTGTGCCTAAATTAGGGACTCGCACAACCTGCCAGCAACTGCCTCAGTACCTTGATATTTGAAAGCAGCATTTTTACAAAATCAGATACTGAAGCAATTGGTTTTCTTTTCCTTCTCTATATGGCTCGTGGTACTTTTCTCTAAGATCCGGTCTCTTGTGTTATTGTGGCTGCTTTATATCACAGGCAAGTGGAGAATATATATTTATTTTATTTTTAGTAGTTAATTCCACTGTCTTGCCAGTTTGGTTTGTTTCACTGATTCTGTGATCATTGGATACTTCCAGAATATATTTTATCACAATAAGAACTGTTAAATGCATAAACAGTTTGTGAGTGCATTATCCTTATCTTCTATCCTTATTCTGCTATTTCTGATATGAAAGTAAAATGCCATTGTGTTGCTCTGTTGCCTGCATTTTATTTTCCTTTAAATGACATTGACACGGGATTTAAAAAATCCTAAGTCATAATTCAATTCTTGTATTTACTATGGATCAGATAATACTGTAAAGCTGGAGACGAGTGATTTTTTTTTTCTTTTCTTTCTGCTTGAAAAGCTGGTATTGAAGCACAATCAAAAAGAGGATGTGTGCAAAATAAAATGGAATAATTACAATATGGAAACATTTTAATTACATGTGGAGAAATTATTAGAATAATTGGTTTATCTGCAGGCTTGTTTACTATGTGGAATTAAGGAAGCATGAGCCAGAATAAAATGTCTTTCTAACTCTTACTAGAACATGCAATATTCAGATAATTTCTTAGCATTCTGGATCTTCATGAGGAATTTAGAGGTCTGTAATATTTCAAAGACATAGGCTAAGCTGAATCTTTAGAAGAACATGTTCCTCATTTGGTTTAAATTGGCTAGCCCACATTGTCATTTATTGGCCCCTGAATTTTTGCCAGGCTTTTACAAGTTCCAAAGTGATGTGTATTGATTTTTTTTTTAAAAAGCATAATGGAAAAGAACTTCAAGACAATTATTTCAAAATGAAAGAAATTAATTTTAAGAGACCAACAAAGCAGAAATTAGAAATATTTTTAACCGTTTGCTAGAAACAATAGCTATGTTTTGAAATTTGCTAACAGCAAAACACTTAATGATTAAAGAGTTGAGAGACACTTTTATCTGAGGCTTTCAGAACTATTTCAGTTTTACCAGCTTTTCTAGTAACAACATTTGAAATGTGTAGAATATCTTGTATTAGACTAGTAACGTGGAATTAACATAACTTATTTCCGTTTCCAAGGTGTTATTGTAATATAAGTTAATGTTAAGGCAGCACTTCTTTAATTATTTTACGTACAGCATTCCTTCTATACTTACTGGTAAACATAAGTGAAAGAACAACATGCAGTTGAGAATCTTTTAGGACTTTTAGAACCTGAAGTTATTGTTATGAAAATAAAAATTAAATGCTATTTTTATATAGTTCAATTAATAGGTGTTTCAATAAATAAAACCTTGCTGATTTACAGCTTCTGAGGCTGTGACTTACAGAGTTTAATGGGAAATGACATTGTTTTTCTAAAGATAACCAACCAGCCATATCACAACCAAGTTACAGTAGAGTACATACCAGTGAGAGTGAAAATCCGTAACAATTGTGAAAGATAAAATAAACTTGAGTAAACTGTTCCTTAAACTTTTACTTGCAAGGACTTTTAGAATGTTAGCAATGCTAACCTAAATCCCAGCTCCCCTCACCTAACATTGTTGGATGTGTCTGATTTAATTCATCAGGAGCATTAATACAATTTAAATGAATTTGGAAGATATTTTTCATCACTACTCCTGATCTGTTCTGCTTTTAAAGTGTCTTATTCCTTATGGTTGTGTCAGGTGTGGGGTGACTGGACCACCAAACGGTGGCCACCTTTTCTCCTTAGATTCTAGGTGTTGGTGACCCTGTCACCTGCTTTGGCACTAAAGGCAGGCCAGAGCACAAAATTCAGATTCAAACAGGATCACAGATCCAGATGTGCTAGAGTTCAAGGATTGTTTCCCCCAGAATTTTTGTTGGGCAAGAGACAGCATGGCCAGAAGCAAAAGCCTTGCCTTGAAATAGTTTTGGATTGCCCTTCACTCTTGTGGAATCTCCTTCTCTGGAGACATTCAACCCCACCTGGACACGTTCCTGTGGGACCTGCTCTGGGTGACCCTGCTCTGGCAGGGGGTTGGACTGGATGATCTCCAGAGGTCCCTTCCAACCCCATATCATTCTGTGATTCTCTGATTCTGTGATTCACTGCAGCTGAGGATGGCAAGTTCAGCTCACTGCTCCATATTGGTGTGACACTGATGAGAAACTGTGCAAATGCTACAGAGAGATAACTTTGAAGAAATGAGAGGGATTTTTTACAGGTTGAATTGATGTTCAATGAAGTGGTAATATTTAGTTTCTGTGGGATGGCTCTGTTTGCAGTAAATCAAATATAAATAAACTTTGAGGAAATGGTTGTCAAACATTCAAACTCTTAATTCGAATGCCTTATATTTTAAGGGTGAATAGATTTTCTCTGCACAGCTTCAGTTTGTCGCTTGCAGTGGAGAAAATCAATGAGTTTTAAACCAGAGAGAAACAGAAAGTGAGTTTCTGTCTTTCTTTTCTTCTTTCTTTGTGTGTGTGTGCACAGATATTGAAAAGGATCTAGCACTATGGGAAGAAGCAAGGCTCTCAAGAAGCCCTACTGTCCAACATCATAGTTTAGTTACACCTGACCATCAAGGCAGTCTTCAAGCTACCCAGGGCCAAAATCCGAGGCCTCAGGTGCCAACTCCGACAGGGAAGAACATTCTGCTCCAAGGAAACAAATCACCACCGCTGCCCACCAACAGCAGGACACTGGTCTCCAGTGTCACAAACAGTAGGCCTCCAACACCCGGTACACAAGCCAACAGGCCACCGACTCCATCAACGCCGGGGAGCAGGCCTGTGACCCCGAATAGCTTGCTGTCACGGCCTCTTACCCCTAGCAACCAAGGAAATAGGGAAGGCATCATTAGTATGCAAAGAAGCAGATCTTTGACATCTAAGAGCCAAATGGGGAGGACCCTCAGCGCTGCTTCAGGGCTTTCTGTGCAAATGAGTGGAGACATTGTTGGAACTGTCACTACTCAGAGAAGCAGTTTATCAGAAGTAAGATTTTCAATTTAATGTTTTTTTGCAATTTTTAAGAGCTGCTATAACATGAAGACTAGGTTGTGTTTTATGTTGAAGTAACATCGGTATACCTAATGTAACTTATTGCTCTGAGAAGAACTTGAAATATAATGATGAGAAAATTAGCAAGGAAATACTGCTCAGTTTTGAGAGGTACTGATTAGAGGATGTCAGGATTAGTACAGAAATCATACTCAAACACTCCTGCCTCCAAATTTTCCATGAGCTCTGTAGGTTTTTGCCTGCGTGGTGCATAGCAGTTTTATTAGCCTTACAGTTTCCAAGAGGTGCATACCTCTGGAATATTAAGCAGAACTTTATCTTATCTTTATGATTCCAGGATTTTTTATTTTTTTTTTTGGGGTCCTTGGTCTGCTTTTTTTTGCATTTTTTGGACACATTGGTATGATTAGTTAGACGTAGCGGACCGGACAAATTTTCCGAAACACAAAACTGATCTGCAATGAGAAAATGTCCAAGATCATTGAAACACTCTCTAGTACTATGTGCATGTTAACTAGGCTGATGCAGAACATAAACACTTCCCCTCCCATATTAATGGCTTTCACAGGATTAGTCTTTATTTAAAGCAGAACAGAACAAAAAGTTGAAGTACCTTGTAAATTTGGAGTGGGATTCTCCTCTGCCAACCTTAGCTGCCTTAAAGATAACTTCAGTGCGCAGGCAGTGGAAATCAAAGCACCTGTGAAAGAGCAGCCCCGCTCTCTCTCTCTCAGATACATGCCTTACAAAGGTGAGTTTTTTCTCAGGAAGTGTCAGTCCTTATATACAGACTTGAGAAGGACCTATATGTCTAGATTGGTAATTTTTTAATGGTCGAATAAGTCATTTCCCACCATTTCCTACCAATCTCTTTGTAACCCATTTGTCAAAGCCCGGAGAGCTTTTTTCCAAGACTGAAAAAAAATCATACCTTTAGATAATAATTTCTAAGAAGTATCATTTGCTTTAAAAATCTGTTGGGTATGACACTTGGCACAATGTATTATAGTCTAATGACTTTTTTAAAAAATGAAAAAGTGTTGTTTATAATAATACTCTTTAGACTTGCTTGTAGGAAAATTAGGTATTTGGTACTTAGCATAATCTTGCAACTAAGTATATGGCCTCCATTATTTATTATGAAAGAAAGGAAACGAGGCACAGATAACTCTAAAGAATATGTGGAGGAAATCTTACTTAAATCTGGTCACGGAAAAAAAAAATATCCTAATTTTGGTGTTTGAATGGCAGTGCGCTAATCTAATCACTTTAGCTACTTCTTCACCTACAATTGGATATCCACCTTAAAAACATGAGGACTGAAGGTGACTATAGTTCTGTTGAAAGTATCTTCACTGACAGATGATATATTTTCAAATCAGAAGTTTTCCATGTAAAAAAATATGCAGTTGTAACAAATTTCTTTCCTGACAAGCAAAAACCCCTTTGTCTCCTGTTTTGAGGGGTTTCGGTTTGTGTGTTGGAATTTTCTCACATACCACAAAATGAGAATTGAAATTCATTTCCAGCTAAAAATGTTTAGAAGAAATTAAGTGTTTCATTTTTTCCCACTAAACACTTGGCTCCTCTTTTTCTTTCTTTCTTTTTAAGCAGTCCTGTTCTTAACTGATACCTAGTTATGTGATGCCAACTAGAATTATTGTATAGACCCCTGAAAGTGCCATGGTATGAGCACTGTGTCTCCACCAAGGGATGTCCAGTCTGTCCATTGCTTCTGATCTTTCCTGTAACAAGGCAGGCAACTAAAAATGCTTTATTCCATAGCCTTTTTGTAGTTATACTAATAATGAGTCCCATTTCATTTGCTGTGACTTGTTACTTCTGTTTGCCAAATCCCGAGCTTTACCAATAGCTCTTACAACAAGTGTCCTGGTATACTTTTAATATATGTATATATATGTCTCAAGAACAGTAAGAAATGAGCAGTATTACTCTGTTTTACAGTTAGAATGGCGTGTCCAGTTTCATCCAGCAAGCCCACTGTAATGCTGGCGTTAAATCTCAGCGTTTCTATACAGGATCTTATCCTCTATTATAATCCCTTCTAGAAGTGACAAATTCTTTTCTTGCTTTTTGCTCACTGGGTACAATAGTGCGTTGGCTGCCGGTGACCCAGCTCAAACCCTATTTATCCCTTCCTGACACGCACAAGTGACCTTTGACTTAATGGAAACTCATCTTGGGACTAGCTCTGCTTCCAAGGGGAAAACTGCTAATATGATCTGTTCGTCCCAAAGACCTTCCTCTGTCAAGCTGTAAAGGTCCCCTCGGATGTCAGAGAGTGGCTGATGGGGGAGGTGACCAATCTGCCACTTGCAGCTCTGTGGTTGGAGTGTTCTACTGGCAACTTTGGGAGCTCTTTTAAGCTGTCTTTGCCCACTGAAGTTCCCAGTCACTTAGAGAACTAGGTTTAGACAGAACATACCCAGGAAGCATATCTATTCAGTAACACTTTTTGCCAGGTTAGAGGTGTCCCCCTATTTGTGCCCATGTGATTTCCTTCTCTTGTGTAACGGCTTCTCTCAGACCATGGAGATGAATTTTAAAAAGTCAAAGGTGGCCTGGGGTAGAACAACAAGGTTCTGTCTTTCTTTGTACTTTTACGGATCACAAACATAAAACTCAAGGCTGATACTGTAAATTATTTTGCAACTTTCATTGTAGGTTTTGTATCCTCTTCCTGTATAAAAACAGTAAAATAAAAGAAGGGAAAGTGCCTTTATTCTTCTTAGACTTATGGTGTGAACGTGGAGTCTCCAGTAGATGCAAATACACTGTGGTTACATTCCCAGTCCTACCGAAGATACTATGATTTTGCAAATAGTTCTGCTTCCTTACTCTTAGATGGTGTTAATGGAATTAACCATTACAAATTTGATAAATATTTTTTCTGAATAAATTGGTTGAAAAGGATGCAGTTGCTGGGTACCAGGAGCATGTTTTAGCATAAGGATCTTGAATTAAAGAATTCAGAATCTGCATGGATTTACACTGTGTGTGCTGTCAGTTGTTTATTTATGAGGAATTTTCATGTATCTCTCAATGCCTTATGTATGCTTACTAGTTTGTCATATGTTTCAGAGTAACACAACAAGTCTAAAATACAAAAATATTACTGACAAATACAATTCTGTGTTCTTCTCAAGTGGTAGTAAAATTCATGCTCAGGATGGTTTAATCTTGTTATAGCACAAATCTTAAATAATTTGGCAAGTACTTAACATATCAGCTGTTAAGAATGTTTTGGGGTTTTTTAATGCTCAAGACTTATGAACTGAGATTCTGTGGGCGAGTTTCTGCCTCTTGGCACACATAATATTACAAAGTTCTAACAGGTGTGTTTTATTATCAGCTCTGTTCAAGGCTGAATTGAATTATAGCAAAGAAATGCTACCAAGAGAAATAGTTTTATTATCTCTATAAAACTAATAAATCAGGGTTCCAAATCCTTTGGCAGAGATCCTTTTATGCATATACCTTATCCTTTGGTGTTTTGTATAAATTGACAAAGGAATGTTGAATCCTGCTTATCTCTTTAGGATGGATTCCATTAAAGTGACACCATTCTGTGATGGTTATCAATAGCTGTTGAGATGAAAATACTACTGACTCCCTCGTTTGCCATTTCATCTTCTGAACACTTGGAATTTTACAATCACTTTATTTGTCCAGATAGTATAAAGTGGTATTCAGTAATCTTTATTGGTCTGTCATTGTTAACAGAGAGAAATTTCAGTTTATTTGAGTACAGCATTGATTAACACAAGTTTTCCTCCTGCTTCCCAGAGTATAGAACATAACTTTATGTGACGAGGACTTTCTTTTTTGGTCAGATACTTCCATTCCGTTCTGCTGCCGGGGTCAGTTCTTTGCTTCATGCTTTTTTTGGAGGATTACAAAGCGTGCTGATCGGGGCGGGAGCCACTCGCTGCTCCTGCAAGAAACCTGTTTTGGGAACCAAACCACTTTGCCCAGTTCTGTAGGTTGCAGTCAGCAACCTTCTCGAGCACTGAGCACATTTGAAATGGCAAGACACATGTGTAAGTCCTGGAGCTCCTGCCTGAGCTTGATGCTGGGCCATTGCAGCAGTTCTTTGTGGATTTTTTTAACAGATTACTGACACAATTAATAATTTACTCCCAGTGAGTTGGATGTTGACTGAACAACCAGCTGTCTCCAAGAACTGATTTAAACAAGCCTGGTTTCTGTTTTTTAACCAGATAGCCTAACACTAAAAAAAGCAGGTAGCCTAACAATAAAAAAACAGGTAGCCTAACAATAAAAATTATGCTGTTTAAATGCAATTTAACTTTGAATATCTAGATGCTGATTTTCAGCTGGTGTAACAGAAGACAGCAGTATTACTTCCCCCCTTTTTTTCCAGGTACTTATAAGAATCTGGCCAGTAATTTTATGATATCTGGCCAATGTTTATGTTCTCTGTTAGAGACTAGACTTGCGTCTTTGAACTGCTTTTGAGAATAAAACTATGCGTTCCAGTCTCATCTCTTACCATGAATATTGCAAAGGAATCTGTCAAAGTATTTTATATGTCTGTGTGTGTATGTGCTCACGTGTGTGTATGGAAAAAATATTTTTATATACATACATATATACATTATATAAAAAAGGATGCAATTATAAAACATTTTTTAAAGCATATATTCAGCTCCGTATGGATTTTTAGCTGTGTGAAACATTCATATTTTGATGCTTAGAGTTTTATGGTATCTTGGAGACAAAAGTTTCCATAGGATTCTTTCCTTCCTAGGCTTTCTCCTTCTCTAATAAAACCATAGGTTCTAAATCAAGTTTCAGGTCCCCATTCTTACTAGACTGGAAACAGTGAAAGTTCTGACAAATCAAGGCTTGACTTAAAAAAATGGTGTGTGCCATGTATAGGCATAGTCCAAAAACTGCAGGGACAGATGCAATATTTGCATTAAGATTTTTGTCTGTCACTGCATTTCTAGGATTACTATGTATATGTCTGTGACTATAGCAGATAGATAGCTAAAGAGACTATTTTTTGCCAGAATAGATATATAAAATAGAACTAAATAATAATAATAATAAATTTCTAGGGAGTCTGTATATCCTCTACATTCTGGTTTTATTTCACAGCAAAATATTTTTTTTTTATTAAAGGCTTTCTCCTCTCTAGTTAATTGAGACTAGAGCGTTTGCTACAGTCTGCATTTATATAGAACCATTCTCTGTCATTTTATCTAAAATAGATCTGTTTGTGGCAGGATGAATTCTTACAACAGCTTCAGCTTGCTCATCAACCTTGGATACTGCCGAGTGACACAGAAAGTGAAGGAGTGGAAGCTGACCAAGACAAATGTAAGTATATGTGTTAGGATTAGATAATATGTCAAAAAACCCTCAAACCCTTGTACTTCTCTCTTTCATATCTTCAAATCCTGTGAAGATGTCATGCCTGCTCATGGGAGCTTTTCTCATAAGTACCGATTACTCATTTGTTTGAGGGCTGAGCTTTGGGGGATTGATTTACGTAAGCTTTCCCGCAGTCACTGAACAATGACAAAGTGCTTGCAGACCACAGTTTACTCTGCTAAGTGAAACAATTTGTCCTGATGTGTTAAAGTAGCTGTTCCAGAGAAGCGGTGTGAAGTTGAAATAGATACTCTGTTTAGTAAGTCTGTATTGACCAGCAAAAAAACCCCAAAAAACAAACCTCACAAAAAAACCCCAGTAATTCTGAAAAGTAGAGCCTTCCTCCTCAGGACAGCAAAAAAACCCCCAAAAAAACAAAACCTCACAAAAACCCCAACAATTCTGAAAAGTAGAGCCTTCCTCCTCAGGCCTCTGACTTCATTATCTCTATTTTTGAATTCCTTTGTTTGAAAATAAAATAAAAAAAATAAATTCTTAACCACACAAGTAATACTTAATATCCTACACTCTTTGAAGTGGTTGTCTAATCGTGAAAGCAAAGGTCAGCAGGATTATAAATCCCTGCATTCTTTTGAATTGCTTTGTTTGAAAATAAAATAAAAAAAAAATTCTTAACCACACAAGTAATCCTTAATATCCTACACTCTTTGAAGTGGTTGTCTAATCGTGAAAGCAAAGGTCAGCAGGATTATAAATGAAATGAGACAACAAGTAGGAACAAGTAACATGCTATAAATTGCAATACATTAAGACTGTAGCAAGTTCTATCTGCCTACAAGGTGCCTGTAAATAATCTTGCTGAAAATATTAAATGCTTTGCATTTTCTGTTTTAATTCATGGTAGCTTTGTGATCTGCAAGGGTGAATATACAAACTATTTCCTAACATGTTTTAAGATGATATACTTGAAAAGATCAGATCATTTAATTGGCATGTTTAGAAAACTTAATGCCTTCTACTAAAACTGCTTTAAACATGCACAGTTAAAATAACAAAGCCAATTACTTCTCAGAATGGAAGAGTCATGTAAGGGATTAATGATTAATAATATTTGATAATAATTATACCAGATAAAAAGAACATATTTCAAAATTATGCCACTTAAAAAATGAAGAGTTTTCTATCCATATATCAGTTTCACAAATCCATATATAGCCTGGGGTTTGACTATTTCAGTTTACATACTGAAGGGCATGTGTTTTTTTAACACTAGCACAGTGTTAAAATGAAGTTCTGTGTGTCTAGCTGATTTTAATCCAGAGCCAGTAAGTCCAGTTTGACTTGCACCTGAACCCTTCCCTTATCTTTGGTCACTTTAGGTGGCCAGAGGGAAAACCTGGTAGCTGCCTTTTCTGTGCAAGTGAATTTTCCTCTGTGTTTTCTTTGGTGAATTTACAGCCCTGCAAACATTGGTAGGACTGGCTGTGCAAACACAGACTGGTGTTAATTGTGTAATCAGGGAGCCTGGTGCTTCAGGACGCGTCAGATGTACAGCATGTTTCTTTTGTGGCTGCTGTACCTGAATTACATGGGTGCAGGGACCTCTGAGCATCCAAGATCCTATGCTGTAAGAGTCCAAGAATCCTGGTAGATCATTTTCACTGCCCAGTGTGATGGAGTGGTAAATTATAGGTAAAAGTTTCAGTCCTACCACCAGATCAGTAGAGATGGTTGTTGCCTAACAAATAACTATTGTTTTTCCTTGATCTGATGGCACTGAGAACAGAAAAGGGAAAGAAGGTAGCTGTAAGCTACCTTCTACAGTTTTACCAAAAGTTAAAGCATGTTGTTAAAGGCATTGCCCAAATGCCTCTTAAACACTGACAGGTCTGGAACATTGACCTCCTCTCTAGGAAGTCATTTCCAGTGTTTGACCACCCTCTCAGTAAGGAAATGCTTCCTAATGCCCAGCCTGAACCTCCCCTACTGCAGCTTTGGACCATTCCCACACATCCTATCCCTGGATCCCAGAGAAAAGGGCTCAGCACCTCCTTCTCCACTTCCCCTCCTCAGGATCCCAGGGAGAAGAGTTCAGCACCTCCCTCTCCTCTTCCCCTCCTCAGGAAGCTGTAAAGAGTCATGAGGCCACCCCTCAGCCTCCTTTTCTCCAAACTAGACAAACCCAAAGTCCTAAACCCGCTCCTCATAGGACATTCCTTCCAGCCCTTTCACCTGCTTTGCTGCCATCATCTGGACACATTCAAGGACCTTCACATCCTTCTGAATTTGTGGGCCCAGAAGAGCACACAGTACTCCAGGTGAGGCCACACCAAGGCTGAACACAGCAGGACAATCACCTCTTTTCACCAGCTGGTTATACTGGGTTGGAAGCCCCCCAGGATGCAGTTTGCCCTCTTGGCTACCAGGGCACTGCTGGCTGCTATTGACCCTGCTGTCGACCAGCACCCCCAGATCCCTTTCCACAGGGCTGATCCCCAGCCACTCCACTCCCAGTTTTTACTTGTGCCTGGCATTACTCCATCCTAAGCCCAGAATCAGCATTTGGACTTTATCCTATTTCATCCCATTAACCATTGTCCAATGCTCCAATCTATCTAGATTCTTCTGCAAGACCTCCTGTCCCTCAAGAGAGTCAACAGCACCTCCCAGCTTGGTATCATCCACAAACTTGTAATGGTGCATTCAACTCCTGCATCCAGCTCATTGATAAATATATTGAACAGAACTGGCCCTAGAACCGAACCCTGAGGAGCACCGCTGGTAGCCCCATTCACTCCAACCCTTTGAGCTCTGCCCTTCAGATGGTTCTTCATTCAGCGGACCAAGAGCCCACTCATGCCACAGTTGGACAACTTGTCCAGAAGGATGCTATGAGGGACAGTATCAAAAGCCTTACTAAAATCCATAAAAAACTACACCCACTGCTTTTCCTTCATCCACCAGGCAGATGACCTTATCATAGAAGGATATCAAATTAGTTAAACAGGACTTTCCCTTTGTGAACTGTGGTGTAGGTAACTAACTGCTGCGCCCGTTATAGGAAGTCAGTGTTCTACTAATATAGCTAAAGGAGTAGAACAGAAATGTTTGGTCAAAGCAATACTTCCTGTATCTGAGCTCTGATAATGATGCATGTTATTAAAAATAACAATTAGAATGTTATCATCCCCGTCTAAGGTTATATCTGAGTCTCACTGGCAAGCAGAAAGTGTGGAGGTGCCGCTGCTGACGAAGTAGAGCCTTTTTTTACAACTCCAGTGGTGATGTGGAGAGTCGGTGAGGGGCTTGGCAAACCTGCTGATGCCAGTGCTTGTAGGCAGAGCAGCTGGCAAGATTGCACATCATTTTTCACCCTAAAGTTAATAAATCTGTGTGGATGTTGTGTGTGTGATTTAGTGTCGAGGGGGCCCCGGAGTTTGTAATTTATGAGTCTGAGCAGAAGAGCTGCAAAATTAATCTTTACAATAGCAACACCTGTTCTTTGACTCAGCTTTTAATAAATTAAACATGGATAATATTTACCACATTCTTTGACTACTTTGAGATAATAGCAGCCAGGTGTAAAGCTCGTTTTTGGTAGTGGGAAAATTAACAATGCATAAGGAGAAGCTCTGTGAGTCACCTTGAGTTCTTTTAAATTAATACCTTCTGGTTAGTGTTCTACAAGAATGAAAAAATTTGGGGGTAACAGTTTCAAATATAGTCAGATGTAGGAGTTTAAAGAGGCTATTTTCAAAGCCAGTGATATCTGAACAGAACTGGGTCACTTCGGCATCTCAGCATCTCCCAACAAACATCATTTGCAAAATGGGTATGACAGCAGACATCTTGTCTTATGGAAATGAGGTCTAGGTTCTCAGCTCTTGTAAATCAGGCTTTACTTTCTAAATCTTGCAGGCTCTCTGACAGTATTTTAAGAATTTACCCTTATCAGCAAGATCCAAAGATAACTGGAAGTCAATAATTTTTAAAGCTTTGTACCAATTATGACAAAATTTGAAATCAAACAGGTACTCATATAAAAGAGTATAAATGATTACAGCTTAAAAGATTTGTTATGTTAAAGAAGGAAAAAAGAATGTTTTCAAGAAGCACTGTTGATATTATTTGCAGCAAACCCTCTCCTTCTTCCTCTTTGTTTGCTTAATTAAGTTTGTGGCCATATGTCAGAGAGAGATAGATGCGTAATTATCTGCTCTTATAATGTAAATTTTGTTACTAAAAAATTGGAATGAACACATGCTTTTTTAAGATCTACTGTCATTTAGTAACTAAATTTCTTCTGGTTGCTAGATGTGTTCTCCTTTGTTCACACCGAGCAGAGAGGAGTGAAAATGGCCAAGGTAATATGGCCCAAAATCAAGGGTTTGTGGTTCTTTTGTCATTTTAGTATCACTAAAACACCTGTAGACAGGGCCTCCTGTAGTAGTTTGCTTGTGTGCTGATTCTCTGAACAGAATTTTCAGAGGATGCATAGAGATCATTCTTGGAAAAAGGAGGGGTCTGGAAAAAATATTCATCACTTCCACAATAGTTGAGTTTGGTTAGAGTTCTCTGAGCTGGCAAGAAGAATTTTCTCCTTTATGGAGTACTGATGCAAGGAGACAGAAGAGCATAATCTACAATCAGCAGAGCATTTCTTAGCCAACTGTTATAAGAAGAAACTTGGCCTTTCAGGGGACTGGCAAGAGTCAGTTTGAATTTTCCCTTGAGAACAGATTCTACAAATACTGCTGATTGGAAACTTCCAATGCTTCACTTGCTTCCAAGAATCTTGAAAAGACAAAGAGAGTCTTTTGGTGTAATTTGGCCTACTATCTCTAGTCCTGGCATGGATTTACTCCCCAAAAGCCCGAGTCTGCTTTCTTGGGTGCCTAACTGAAGAAGTCGCCCACACAGCAGGTTTCCCCAGGTCTCACAGCTTTGGCCACAGGGATCCCCACCTGCAGTCAGTCCATTTGGCAAATGTACAGGTGAATAATGTAAGCTCTTAGCGAGCTTGCTACTTGGTTAATCCATATTTAAAATATACATATTTCTATATGTGTTCCCTTGCCCTAATCTGCTTAAGGCACGTCCATTTCTGTAGTCAATGGCATGCTAAGCAGTGTGGCTACTATCACTTCACACCAACTTGCCAACAGGAGCATTAGATGCTTATTTCTAGCTCAGCTGATCTGGGATAAGGCTTGAACTCTCACCTACTGACCTGGGGCAAGAAACTTAAATGTTTTGCCACTAAGACATCTGCAAACTGTTTTCTAAGTCTGCAGTGGAAGGTCTGCTGCTGATAAATCAAAGCTGATTGTTGGGGAAAAGTGGGATTTCCACTCCATTCATTCTTGGACTGGTCTTAAAACTCTGTGGTCAAAGACGCTCTGCTGGTGACTTCAACAGGTATTGAAGCAAACCTTCATTTTCCCATTCTGCACAAACATCCACTTAGGAACAAGACTGAAAGAATGAAAGACAGGGGATTTTTGTAGAAAAAACAAATTCAGGCTGTGTTCCAGTAAAATTCCAAACCATACAATATTTGTACATGGGTTAGATTCCTTATGTTGAGCAAATTCACATGGATAAACAGTAAGTTTTTCTTAATTATGAAAATAGGTGTTCCTAAGGTTTTGAAAATTGCTTGATCAGAGTTGATAGTAAGAAGGAGTTTACTGATGGAATATGTTTTTTCTGTAAAAGTTTCCTATTGCTTGAGTCAGGTAGTACTCAGTGTAAGAATGACAGAATCTGGCTTAGAGCAGCAACTGTTTATTGCAACCTTTATGACATTATCATAAACACATTTCATTTCTGTCAGTCAAATTCAGACATTTGTGTTTGTGTTCTGCTCTGATGGAGTACAGCAGTACTGGAAACATCTCTTTCAGTGGGTATGAGCTTAGGGCAAGGCTAGTTTTGGTTTCTTTAGGGAGTAAGGTAGTGCTGAGGCATTGCTCAAATGTGACAGCCAATTATATGTGTGATTAATAAGAACATAATATTTGTAGTTGTATTTTCCCAATGAATAGTAAATTCACTATAAATATGCACTTTTTTGTCACAAAAGTGAATGTGTCTTGAACTTCCAAGTGACTTTAATTCCAGATTCATGAATCTTCTGGAGAAACTTATTGGTATCTTTCTTTCATTTGATATCTCGAGAGTGGTGATATAAATTGGAGTAAAAAAAGTCAAATCTCCCCATCCCACGTAACCTTTGTAGGGAGTGTCATGAAGCTTTTGTCTGCTTGGGGTATGAGTCATTTTCCAGATTTCTCCAGTGCACATTTACATATGTTAAAGAAGATACGTGGTCTCTCATTCTCCCTACCTGTGTCTGGGTAGGTATTTTAGCTTTAGACAGTTCTGTGTCCACCCACTTCAGAAATGGGATACCAGTCAGGATTGTGTTCCTGAAAACAGAATTCCTCCAGGCCCATTGGATGGTCTTTCCTGGATGGCTTGTGACACCCATAGCTTAAGCTGCACCATTTCATATAACTGCTTTTTGAGTCTGAAAACGAGAGAAAACAATTTTCCAGCATGGAAACTTGTCCACTTGGATTTAATTATTTATAGACAGTGAAACAAAAATATAGACTGATGTTATTTCAACCAGAAGTTAGATGACTGTTGGATAGTGAGGGAAGAGTTCAAATACAGCTCGGGAATGTTGGGAGTTAGACTCAAGATTCCTATTTTTTGAATGGATGTGCTTAAATCCAAAGCTATCATTTTCTCCTTATAGCATTAAGGCTTTAGTACATGTCACTTTGTTTCTACTGAATAATATTTGGTTTCATCTTGGAAATATTCACATTGAACTAAATTTGGGAGGAGAAGAGAATTTTCCACTCCAGTGAGGAAAAAAAAATTCTCGAAATTTGTTTCAGTGCAGAAAGCTGTTTTCAGTACAGCTTCCAAACCTAAGGATATCTTTTTCTGCAACTTGTATTATTATGGTAAACTTGGATTCCTAAAGACATTTAATGTAATAAAAAATGACACTATAATTTAAAAAAATGGCATAGAGAATTATCAAGGCACACATTAGGTAAATTAAAAGCTGGCTCACTGAGGAATCGAAACCTAGAGTTTCTAATGGGAAGATGTAGATGAATGGACCTCATTAGGGTCTGATAGTTTTGGATAATTGGTGGGAAGGACAAGTTGAAGTTATTAAATGATATGAATCCCTTGGTATAATGGCCACATTCCAGTAAAATGCACTTTATTATAACCAGATGAAATATATTCGAACCAACTGAAACATATCTGGCACCAGAGAAATGTATCTGTCTCTGCTGTAGAATAATGAGGCTTTGTCCTGGAAAGCAGTGACCTAATGGATTTAGGATGGTCATAGAAGATCATCTCAGTGTGAGCTCTCAGCATACTGCTGTTACAAAGAAGGGTAGACCACTCCTTGAATGCCGAACAAGTTAAGTAGCAAAGTAATTATTCCAGATCACATCAGTAAAAAACTGTGGTTTTGGTGTCTTGCCATTAAGAAAGATTGGAATTACTTGAGAGATTTCAGAAGATGCTTAAAAACAACCCAGGGTTTGGGAAACCCTGTTGGGAGTTAGCCTCACCTAAAGGCACTCAACTAGGAACCTCGGAGATGACTTGCTGTCTCTAGGTAGACATTTAAATAAAAAAGATACAACTCATCAGACTGTGATGAAGGAAATTAAATACTGTGTCCTAGCAACCAGGAGCCTTAAGCATTGTAAGCAAAAGTTAAGGGAGGCAATAAACTTGGAGTTATTAACACGACGTGATGGGGCCTTCTAAATGACAGCTGATTGATAGATAATCCAGCAGGAGATTCTGTGGGCTCTATACAGGTGTACGGGAGATCAAAGTAGATGATCACAGCAGGATTTTTTGTCCTGGTGTCCATGAATATTCTTACTCATTCTCATAAAGAGCAGTTTGAATGTGCAATTTTTCTTGCTTTCCTGGACACTGCATCTTAGGCATTGTAGAGATGATGATCATGATTCTATATTCTACCTGTTTTCTTACAAATCCTTGAAGATATGCATAACTCCATGTACCTGTAAGCATGGTTTTGTGATTTTTATTCTAAGGTTTATTCTAGTGATTTTAAACTGGAAAGCACAGATTCTGTGGGCTCTATACAGGTGTACGGGAGATCAAAGTAGATGATCACAGCAGGATTTTTTGTCCTGGTATCTATGAATATACTTACTCATTCTCATAAAGAGCAGTTGGATGTGCAATTTTGCTTGCGTTCCTGGACACTGCATCTTAGGCATTGTAGAGATGATGATCATGATTCTATATTCTACCTGTTTTCTTACAAATCCTTGAAGATATGCATAACTCCATGTGCCTGTAAGCACGGTTTTGTGATTTTTATTCTAAGGTTTATTCTAGTGATTTTAAACTGGAAAGCATCCCCTTCTCCAGTTGTTTTCATTATCATCCTTGGAATAAAAAATCATTTACTTGAGAAGTCAGGGTGCCTCTGGGTAAAGTAATGGCTGTCCTTAGTGATCCAAAAATATACACCTGGGAAACATAAGAGATGACAGTTTCTCTTAGTATTGACCATAACAAAGATATTAATAAAACATTGTTAAACTTTACTGTCCTCTAGATAATCACAGAAGCCTGTAGATTTCAAAGAACAAAATATGTTCATGCTAATTTTATTGACGTGAATGTCCGATACGCCGTTCTCCAGTTGTTTTCATTATAATTTAGTCCTTGGAATAAAAAAATCATTTACTTGAGAAGTCAGGGTGCCTCTGGATAAAGTAATGGCTGTCCTTAGTGATTCAAAAATATACACCTGGGAAACATAAAAGATGACAGTTTGGCTTAATATTGACCATAACAAAGATATTAATAAAATACTGTTAAACTTTACTGTCCTCTAGATAGTCACAGGAGCCTGTAGATTTCAAAGAACAAAATATGTTCATGCTAATTTTATCGACGTGAATATCCTATATTAAATAGCAGTGTATATAATAACAGTGATATAAGTCTTTTGCTTTTATAATATTTTTTAAATTCAAAAAACATTTGCAAGTGGAGTTCTAAGCTTTCAGGAAAAAAAAAATTTGCTGTGCTTACTTTTTAAATTCCAGAGTTCTGTGCCTGGATAGATACACAGGTAAGTTAAACAGATAATCATCTATGCTCATCCCTAAAAAAACTGTACTAAGATTTATTAAAATTTTGTTCCAAAGTAAGAATATAAACATATATTGATTTACATAAGGCACAATAACAATACTCCACTAGCTGTATATTGATATAGCAGACTATATATATATATTGATACAATAACTTCGATTTGAATAACATAGTGTATGTGTTGAAACACAGGTTGTTTAATATGGTGCTGTTAAAAGATCGGTCTGAAAGGGTATAATAAATAATGATAAACTCCTAGGAAAGTAAGGCTCTTCTCTAATATTAAAGAATTTCAGACAATAAAATAAACTAAAGCTTTTACTCACTAATCAGTGACAACCACTTAACAAGGCTAGCCATTATAGCAAAAAAATGTGACTTTTTAATGGGAATATAGCCTAATTTGCTGCATATTGATGAAGGAACTTTAATTAAATGGCTTGATTCAGTTTTGATTATATCATATTGATCCATCCCTTTCTAGACTTTGCTCTTCCAACACACTTGTTGAGTAAAGGTAACTTAAATGTAGCTCTTTGTGAAGGCATAGAGTGAACTGAGGGCTGATCTTGTCAAAAAAATCTCTGAGTAAAAAGAATATTTTTACTCCGATAATTCAGTCCTGTGTTGGTGCTCATTCCTTTGGCTCCCCACCATATGTGTTGTGTGAATCAGGAGGAGCTCTGGAGAATATCTGACAGTGGTGAGCTGAAACTGCTTCAGCTGGCCTTTCAACCCAAAAATACTCATGAAAGAATACCCCATGGGCTGTAGTAAAGACAAGTGACTATAACCCTGTGAAAATTGTGAGGTGCAAAGTCGTCCTATGGAACTGCATCTGGCATGAGGAGCGTATCCATTAGACTAAGGGACTGCTGTCCAGATGTCCCAGTTGGAAGGAACTGGCCATTTCATATGTTCTTCATAGTACAGAGCATTGGAAAGAGCTGAGGACCAAATTACACTGATGGACACATTCCTTTATGCCTTTCTTGATTCCTTCATTTGCCCTGCTGGCTGAGTGCTTTCACTAAAGGCCAAGAAGATCTTACTGCAAACCTATACACATAGGTTTGCACATGCTTTTTATTCCATTTAATTCTCCCAGACTTTTTCAAAAGCTATCAAACCCTGTCATCTTTCACCAGTACCTTGTGTACTGGTGATTTACAGAAGTGAAGAAAGAGCAAGAAGTAGTCTTGAAGTACTACCAAAGCACATTGGTCACATTCTACACCTACTTTTCACTCAATTTGTTTGAATGCAGATGACCCCATGAAGTGCAAGTCCTGGGGAGCAGCAAGCAGGGAGTAGAACATCCTTTTGTGTTAAATAAGGCCTTGAAACGCTTTTGGCTCCACAGCTGACTGATTGATTCAGC